>NC_062213.1:133765990-134065990 GCF_902686445.1 Sciurus carolinensis | reverse complement strand
ACACACATGAGGCACTGGGTTCAATCCTCAGCACCACATACAAAACTAAATAAAGTTAAAAAAAATTGCTAGGGCTGGAGATCTAGCGAGATATAGCTCAGTTGGTAGAGTGCTTGCCTGTCAAGCACAAGGCCCTGGGTTCAATTCCCAGCACTGCAAAAAAAAAATAAATAAATAAAAAATTTTAAAAATTGCCGAAGCTTTCCTTGAATTTGTGATCCTTCTTGCCTCCTCTGGAGCTGCTGAGACTACAGGTGTGCAACACCACACCCGGCCCAAATAATTTATTTTAAAAAGTTTTTCTACCACACAGAAGCCCTGCCCTCAAATTGCTGATGATCTTTGGAGTGGTCAAATAAGAAAAGGGGTAATTATTTCAATAAGATTCATAGTATCAGAGTACTCAGGAAGGTCATTCCCCTAAATCTTAAGGGAGGGCAATAGGCAAGAAATTATTTCCCAGGAAGAGTTGTGGTAAACTTTGAAACAAAGTAAAAGTTAACTGGGCCAAGAAGGAACTTGGAGGAGATGGTTGAAAACAGAAGTGGTGCATTCCAAATGTATAGCATGCACAGTGACTGATTCAATCAGTTGGTTTCTTGCACTAAATTTTTATAATTTGATATGATTGGAATTTAGAGAGCAAACTGGATAAATATGAGTTGAAATAAGAGCCTTCAAAAGATTCATATTAACTATGGAAGCCATTTTCATATGAATGTTTTATTTTAATAACCTTTAAAGTCTAGCATCCTGATTCCCAAACAGAACAAAACTTGGGTGTTTCAGCAAACACTCAGGGTCCTAAAATATATTATAAATTTTGGAGGGAAACAGTGACATCCCTCATTGTTAGATACCACGTGAACTAACTGGAATCAGTTAAGTTTCAATATTAGACTATTCTACATTAATTTTTGCAAAGTGGAACAGAAAATGATGGTAGGAGTGTCTAACCTGATTTCAATCTTTGAGAAATTGTGAAGTACCTGATAGGCAGACACATTCCATTAGTAAATAACTATGGTTATTAAAAAATTAAATATTTTTCTTTTCTTTGAACTACTGTGTATTTGTTTCAAACAGTGACGAAGTTGTTAAAACATTAATATTTATTAAGTTACACTTCTGCCTTAGTACTCTGTAAATAGAATTGTTGGGTACTTTTGGCAGAATAGAACATTAGAGATCCTAAGGATACCATAAACCCAGACATTTTGGGAACCTGTGGCTTAGTACCATTATATTAAAGAACAAATTTGTTAAAGCAATTTGTGTGATGTTTTCTGATAAATTTATAAGAATCAAAATATGAATATGTAGAAGAAAGTGATTAAACTTCTTTCATCTGAGCATTGTTTGATGCAGTGTACTTTTCATAAAGGTGGACAGCCAGAATTTGGGATTTTACTCTTTAAATACCGTCACGTGGGAATGTTTTGATAACTGGTCAAGGTGGATTCATAAACTAGGGAAACTAAATGAAAGATGGAACTTAACATTCCATTATAATTATCGAAAAACCTAGACAGCATTTTGGCCCAGGTAGAAGAGCATCCTATATCCACATAGATAAAAATTAGAAATTTATAGCCAACAGGTGTAGATCATATATTACAGGAATTTTTAGCCTAGATCTGTGGAATCTGGAAATTATACAAATAAGAAGTTTTCTTTGAGCTACTATTTTCTTTGTGTGAGGGGGTCAATTTCAAAAGGGTTCTTGGTCCTGAAAAGTTTATAAACAGATTGATAAAAATTAACTTCTTCATTTTTTATGTAATATGCCTGTGGGCACAGGATAAATTGATATGAAAGCCAAGTGTAAATCTCATACCTTCTTTTATTTTACCTTTTATATTTTGTATGATGTATTTTGGTTGATAGTTTAAGAGATTAAAGATTAGATATAAAAAGCACATGCAGCAAAAATTTAAATAGAACTTATTTATATGGGTGTGATGAATGGATTTGCAAAGAAATTAAAGAAAATCTTTTAATTAATTAGTTGTTTCTAGAGGCGCATGAAAAACTATACAGCGAAGCATGTCTTCCTACTTTTCATGTCCTTCCGAAACCCAGCTCTTTCCAATAGTAAATGTTGTCTTGTTTTTTGTATTTCAGAATTAAAAGAGTTTAAAACCAATGCAGTAATGGATAAAATAGTAAAAGATACATAAATATAAATAGCTAGAGCATAACTTAAGCTGTTTTAAATATAACTTTAAGACTGGCTGTGGTAGTGCATACCTGTAATTCCAGCAACATGGAGTCTGAGGCAGGAGGATTGCAAAGTCAAAGCAAGCCTCAGCAATTTAGCAAGACCCTGTCTCAAAATAAAAATAAAAAGGACTGGGAATGAAATTCAGTGGTAAAGGGCCCTTGAGTTCAATCTCTAGTACCATTAATCAGTACCCAGCTTGATTAAGTGATTTGATTTTCATATTATGATGAATATACTGGTCTTCATTTCTCTTAGAATATAATTCAGAGATGTTCTCTAGTAATGTTTTTGTAGTGAGGCAACTAAGTTATCAGTTTCAGTGGTTAGCCATGAAACATAAATGGAATTCTGAATAGCTTTCCCAAGCCATAACGTGTTTAATTCATTAGCTATAAAGTGGTCATAAGATTTTCTGCCAATATGAATTTATTTGTAAGTGATTCCGACACAAGATAAAATTACAAACCTAAGGAATTTAATAATACATTTATTAGGTGACTATAGTAGGCCAGGAATTATATTTGGAGTTTCTCTTATAATATTTTGGATTATCACAGTATCTCCAAAAGTAAGCTAATGCTATTGTTTAGATTTTTACAGATGATTAAGTATTTAAAAGATTAAATAACTTGCCCAGGGTTCATAGTGTGGGAGTTGGGATCTAAATTAAACTTATAGGATATCAAAATCCCCTATTTTTATATAATCCTTAGATGCCTTTGTGTGTAAATATGTTGAGTTCACTTTATTTTAATATTAAATGTTTTTGTCAAGTAATGTTACTTAGTGGTAAGAGTTTTGATCTTGTGGTTTTGTAGAGTTATTAGGTCAATTAGTAGATTTTTGCATATTGAAGAGAGAACTAAATTTAATTGAGTGTAATGTAATTATGAAGAATTTTTTTATGCTGAAAATAATGTAATATTTAATACTGCATATTTTACTAAGCAGCTGACTTTCCTAAACGCCCATATATGTTTATTTTCTGTATATATTATTTATATGTTTATTTCTGTATATATTATTTATATGTTTATTTTTTTTTTCTGTAGGGAGAGTCCCGAAGTCTTCCATTTTCTGAGAATGTGAGTGCTGTTCAGAAATTAGACTTTTCAGATACAGTGGTGCAACAGAAATTGGATGATATCAAGGATCGAATCAAAAGAGAAATAAGGAAAGAACTGAAAATCAAAGAAGGAGCTGAAAATCTGAGGAAAGTAACAACAGATAAAAAAAGTTTGGCTTATGTAGACAACATTTTGAAAAAATCAAACAAAAAATTAGAAGAACTACATCACAAGCTACAAGAATTAAATGCACATATTGTTGTATCAGATCCAGAAGATGGTACAGGTATAGTATTTTATTTGATGTTTATGTGGTGTTTAAATAAGAAATGTACCATTTTTTTAAAATTATAAGTTTTACAATATGCAATTTTTAACTTTCTGAAAGACCAGACTACTTTCTTTTGTGGCTAAGGTCTTTTTTCTATTCAGTTCAGAAGGGCAGTGAGTTGATGGATATGATAAGTGAAATGTTTACTTAGAAATGAGTAACTCTGATGTATACTCTTTTATCCCCTGTCAGTGAAACATTATTTAGAGTTATTTTCCAGTATTAGTGTTTTGTATTGAGTCAACCACATGCTTTTACCTGATTCATCCTTGTGATCAGCAGCACAAGTTTGCCAGATGACTTTTTAAAGTTAAAAATGCACTCTGTGAACAAGGGATATTTTTATTCTTTGCAGATATAATTAATCAAACCTGCGACCCTTATTCTTTATACTTTCAGCAACTGGATTAACCACTGAACAAGATCAGGCATATTGTTCAATAAGGAAAAAATTAAAAAGGCAAACATTAATTTTCTTTTTTTCCCTGTAAGTATAGGAAACACAAGGGAAATAGAACCCATAGTTCCTGCCTAAAAGTGTATTTTTAAAATTATTATAGCCCATTTTTTTGGCAGGGGAAGTACTACAGGGGCAGTCCAACTACTGAGCCACATCTCCAGCCCTATATTTTGTATTTTATTTAGAGACAGGGTCTTACTTAGTTGCTGAGACTGACTTTGAACTCGAGATCCTCCTGCCTCAGCCTCCCAAGCCACTGGGATTATAGGCGTGGGCAACCATGCCTGGCCTATTAGAACCATTTTTAATTTAGGAAGACTATTTATGAGTTACTTTTGACGTAAAACCTTGTATTAGAATTCAGTATATGATTGTTTTTGTTTAATTCCCCTTGAATATTCCTATAGCTTTGTTCAGATGAAATGTATAATTTTATGAAAGTTCTTGGAATGTGTTAAAAGTGAAGTTCTCTTAATTTCTTAATGCCTTTAGAATATAGATCTTTGTAATACTACACACTACAAATCCTTAAATAAATACAGTTTACTACTTTTATGCACTGTAAATAATACGGAGTTCAAAACATGGAAAACAATCATCACAATTTGTTAATATAAAATTGCAAGAACAATATATGAAATGTTTCAAGAATTTTAGTCAACGTATCTAAACCTGTACAAAAAGTTGTAGATTTTGTAAAATCTTTTAAATTACATTTGCATGTATATAATTTAAACATGCTTCACTCAGTCTCTAAAAGTATTATTTTAAAATAATAGAATCAACAGATATTCATATTGTAAATTTTTCAATAGCACAGAAAGTGAAAATAGAAAAACTGCCTCTCTCCACCTCAGACCCTCTCCCTAAAGGTAACATTAATAAATTTTCACTATACAGCTTTCTGAAAATAACAAAAGTTTTTCTATATTTGTATTAGTATCTACACATCAATATGTGTATTTTCTATACTTTTATACAAAACAGCATAAAAGATGTATTTGATCTAATAGTTTTGTCCTTAAAATGATAATGTTTTAAATTTTAAAGCAAAGTATTTAATTTCTCTAGCATCATAGAAATTTTAAAAGGACCTAATAGATAGTAGATATAAGTTAAATTAATTAACAATCTCAACAGTGTCAGAAAACACTTCTGATATTCAGTATACTTGATAAAACTTGTTTTCATGCATCACTTTCAACATCTGGGACTTAGGGATTTTATTTGGAGGTTTTGTATGTAGATTTCAACTATGCAAGAGTGATTGAATCTTTAAAATGAAGGAAATCATAGGAAACCATCCTTCTTATTCTAGAACTGAAATAATTCTAAAGATGTGAATTAATTTGCTTAGAATTAAGCTTGATAAAAAGAACTCTTCTCCTCAGCTAGTATTCTCACCCACAGTTTCAATAATTATATTATAAATGGAAATATGTATTATGAAAATGCCATTTTTAGTAGTAATATTATATAAACTCAGAAATAGCCTGTTGTGTTTAGCACTTTGCCAAGCTCTACATTCTTTGCCTATTACATCTTTAGGAGAAGTCTAAAATAAGAAACAGTGCTGGAGCTTTAAACTCTTTTTATTTAGAGAAAACATTTTCTTCCTCACAGAGTACCTTGTGATTCATTGAAATATGAAAGAGTTTTAGCAATATCAAAAGTAGCCTATTTGGTTTCTCTGATTCCTTTTAATTATTAATTTAATTGAAATATAAATTCTTAAGATAAGTAACATATTTTGAGTATATAAGCATAAATTTTGCATACAGTTTAATGATTTTAACAGATGTATATAGTATGATCAGGTAATCATCACTGTATGATATCCAGAATATTTCCATCACTTAGGGATTCCCTTGTTAGACCTTTTCAGTCTCCCATATCCAGTACCCATTCCTGACCCTTGGAAAGCACTGGTCTGCCTTCTGTAATTTTAAATTAAATTTGTCTTTTTTATAGTTTCATATTCTCTCTCTTTCTCCATGTATGTGTGTGTGTATTGACCGTTAAAGTCCTACTGTACTATTTCTGGGCTCCCTTAAAAGCCAATCTGAATGTCATCATGAAATCTTCCCTGACATTCTCTGCTTATCTTCTCCTTGCTACTTTGTTCATTCGTTATTGTATTGTTTTATTTTATTTCTATATATGTTAATTCACTTACTGAACTATATGCTCCTTTAGGGCAGAGACATGTTTTCATCCATCTGTTTTCTAGGCTTATTACAAAACCTGGAACATAGTAGGTTTTAGGTTGTGAATATTATAGATCATCAAAAAAAAGAATCAAAATCTTATGTTAATTCTTGTAATAGTTTATCATGATAATATAGGGAACAAAACTGAAAATGAAAGTTATACTATAAAGCCAGAAACTTTCTTTACTGGCCATTTTTAATACTGACATTTCAGATAATTGGAGGACAAATGACTGCTTAATATTTCAGTTTATCTGGAATGAACTTGACAAGTTAGTTAAATTTATTTTTAAAAAGTTCCCTTTGCATATGTGAGGCTCTGCATGTTATCTCCAACACTGAAAAAAAAAAAGTTTTTTGAAAATGGCACATTCAAAAGTACAGTATGAAACCTGCTGAGTTTTTTCCCCTTGTTACTGATTTGACAACATTAAAAATACAACAACAATGCAGAGGGTTAAAAGTAGTTTAACATTAATTTTAAATGAGTTTGCTATAAAATTTTAGGTGTTTTACATTGTGCATCAAGGTAAACAAAATAAGTTCATTTTTATATTAGATCTAGCAAGAAGATTCAAGGGATTCTTTGCTTTCAGTTCTTTAAAGTAGGAATGAATTTATAGCTGGAGTGTTTGGGTAATTCCTATTGTACTGTGGTTACTTAAGTAGATTTAGTGACTTTAGTAAAAAAGGATAAAATTTAAGTCTGCATTGTATAAGAGATAACTAAGTAGTGAGGAAGCTTGTTCTTAATTCCTCTGAAATAATTAAATCCATTAATCATTAGTTTTTTTAAAATAGAATCTTTATCAGATGGACTTTTTAAGTATAAAACTCAGAAATAATGGTTCATTTTAATGTCAAAGCATGATCATTTGAGATTAATACTTATGAAATAAATATTTATTCTTAAGTGTAGTAGGAAATGAATTATTTGATATTATCTTTATGACCAGGATACTCTGTGCTTCCTGTTCATCTTCTATATTCTTTAAAAATAGTACTATGGGCAAAATGCATGTGATTCTCTCAGTAGATGCAAAAAATGCATTTGATAAAAGTTCACCTTCCCTTTGTGATATAAACTCAATAGATTTTAGGAGGAATATTCCTCAATACAATAAAGTTCATACGTGACAAGTTGTTTTAGTCAGATTGTTTACTGCTGAGCCGAAAGACCTGACAAGAACAATTTTAGAGGAGGAAAAGTTTATTTGGTTCTCCCAGTTTTAGAGGTCTCAGTCCATACATGACTGACTCCATTCCTCAGGTCTCAAGGTATAGTAGAACATGATGGCAGAAGTGGGTGGCAGAGAAAAGAAGCTCAAGATATTGATGATCAGGAAGCAGAGAGTGCTCTGCTCACTAGGGACAAAATATGTACCTCAAAACAGCCATACCCCACCTACTTACACTTATCACTCAGTTAATCTATTCAAGTGGATGGATACATTGATTAGGTTAAGGCTCTTATGATCCAAACATTTCACCTCTAAAGTTTCTTGCATTTTCTCACACATGAACTTTAGAGAGGTACCTCGTATCTAAACCATAACGCAAGCCCACAATTAACATCATACTTAATGGTGAATAATTGGAAGGCTTTTTCCTCTAAAGGCAGAAATAAGAAGACAGGGAAGCCCACTTTTACCACTTGTATTTAATATAGAACTAGAATTTCTAGCCAGAGCAATTAGGCAAGAAAAAGAAATAAAAGTTATCCAAATGGGAAAGGGAGAAATGAAATTGTCTCTGTTCTCTGACAACATTGTCTTATATACAGAAATTTCTAAAGATTGCACCCAAAAAACTGTTAGAATAAAGGAATTCAGTAATACCAAATCAACATACAAAACCAATAGCATTTCTAGATACTAGCAATAAATTATCCAAAAAAAGAAAAAAAGAATTTAAGAAAATCCCATTTATAATAGCATCCAAAAAATTAAAATATTTAGGAGTCAATTTATCAAGAAGGAGGAAGGTCTACAAGGACTGAAAACTTTAAAGTATCAATGAAAGAAATTGAAGATGGCACAATATATGGAAATAGGTCCTCTGTTCCTGGATTGGAATCATTAATATTATTAAAATATCCCTACTAAAAGCAACCTATAGATTCAGTATAATTCCTATCAGAACCCTAATGTCACTCTTTACAAAAATAGAAAAAAAATTTCTAAAATTTGTATGGAACCATAAAAGACCCTGAATAACCAAAGCCATCTTGAGCAAAAAGAACAAAGCTGGAAGCATCACTACTAGAGTTTAAAATATAAAGCCATAGTAGTAATCAAAACAGCATGGTATTGGCATAAAATAATCACATCAACCAATGGAATAAGAAATCAACATTTGTGGTCAATTTTTTTTTTTTTTTTTTTTTTTTTTTTTTTTTGGGTGCTGGGGATCAAACCCATGTCCTTGTGCTTACAAGGCAAGCACTCTACCGACTGAGCTATCTCCCCAGCCCTGTGGTCAATTTTTGACAAAGATGCCAGGGACACAATAGGGAAGGACAGCCTCTTAAATAAATAACATTGGGAAAACAATATCTACAGGAAGAAAAAATGAAAATACACCCTTTATCTCACCCCTTATAGAAGAATCAACTCACAGTGGGATTAGAGGCTTAAACATGTGATTTACAACCATAAAGCTACTTAAAATAGGAGAAATGTTCCCTGCCATTGGTCTCAGCAGTATTTGCTTAGATAAGACCTCACAAGCACAGACAGCAAAAGCAAAATTAAACAAATGAGTTTGCAACCAAATTAGAAGCTTCTGTACAACAAAGGAATCAAGAGACAACTCACAGATGAACCTATTGGGCATTATGCTAAGTGTAATAAACCAGACAGACAAATATTGTATCATCTCTTTTTTAAGGAATCTATAAAAAAGTCAAAGTGGTCACCAGAAGCTGGTAGGTGTGGGAAGATGGTCAAAGAATGTAAAGTCTCAGGAGAAATAAGTTCTGGTGATTTATTGCACAGCAGGTGACTCTAGTAAATGATAATGTTTATTTCTAAATAACTATAAAAGAGAATTTGAAGTGTTAAACATTTGAGATGCTTAGGTATGCTAATTAGTATGATTCAAGCATTCCACAATTTATAAATGTAACAAAATAACACATTGTACACCATAAATACATACAGATTATTATTCGTCACTTAAAAATAAAACTTAAAAATAGAATAGTCTTGTTACCCTATATGGAAATTAATTAAGATATACTTGTCTGAGGACGAATGTTCCTTACAAGAAAGATTACTGAAATCTGTAAAATGAGGAAGTAATCTAAGCCTTATTTGGCATCTGAGACTCCAAAAAGAAATACTTGAGAAAAAGTTTCCTGAATCTTGGTCTCTTAAATGAATCATCTGTAAAGAATAGGGTAAGAAAATCCCTTTATTTAAGTATAACTAATAGTTTATGTAGTATATAGCCCCTGTTTTCATCTTATTCCTTGTCTCTTTTCCCTTACAACTTTTCAAAGCCCACCAGACTTAGATTAGTTTTTATTTACTGATTTAGTCATTTTTTTTCCAGTACTGGGGATCAAACCCCAGGGGTACTTAACCACAGAGCCACATCCCCAGACCTTTCTAAAATATTTTAATTAGAGACAGGGTCTTGCTAAGTTGCTTATGGCCTTGCTAAATTGCTGAGGCTGGCTTCAAACTTGTGACTTTCTTGCCTCAACTTCTAGAGTTACTGGGATTACAGGTATGCTTTGACAGTAATTACTTTCTTTAATATCTGGAGTACCCAGAAGGGAAATGTTGATTTAGTACAGAACTAATAGTTTAGAGAATCTTAGTTCTAAATTCCAAGAATATAACTATATTGAAGGAGTTTTCTGAATGACTAATATTTAAGTTCATGAAGTCATTCTTGGATGAATAGTGGTAAGAATTTAACTTTCTTTTTTATTGTTACCCTGTCCACGTAAATGTGGCATGGAAATTGTAGTTGTTTTTTATGTGTAGTAAACATAAATGTGGGATCCACAGCCTAGTTTGTGATATAATTTCTACATATTATTCCTCATTTCTGATCAGATTTCTCACTTTGAGATAAACATTTTGAATTAAGTGGTGAACTGTTTTAAGGAAAGAGTGGCTATATGAGCATTAGCAAGCCACTCCCCCCCATTTTTTTTCTCATGTTTAGATCTCATTCATAGATCCCTAATACTGATGAATTATTTGACTGTGTGCTTTTTTAAAAAATGTGATAAAATTGTTTCTTTTAATACTTGGTATGCCATTCCATGAATTTAAAGACCATTACCACAATCAGGAAAGGAATAATTCCATTGCTCCAAAAATCTCCCTCATGCTATCCCTGTATACAAACAACTCCCTGACCAACACTGACCTGGTTTTTGTTACTGTAGTGTTTTTTTTTTTTTTTAAAGATGTTATATAAATGGAATCTTAAAATATGTAATGGGGCCGGGGATATAGCTCAGTTGGTAGAATGCCTGCCTCGTAAGCATAAAGCCCTGGGTTCAATCTCCAGCACCATTAAAAAAAAAAAAAAAAAAAAAAAAACTATAAAGTTAGAATATGTAATGGCATATTGCCTTTGTGACTTATCTAAGATGTTGTGTGTATCAGTAGTTGGGTTTTTTTTTTTTTTTTTTTTTTTTTTTTTTAATTCTTAAGTCCATTGTCTATGAGTATCATAGTTTGTTTATCCATTCACCAAAAGCTGGTTCTTTTCTAGTTTTGGGCAGTCATTAATAAAGCTGCTATAAATATTCATGAATGGGTTTTTAAAAAAAATTTTTTTGTAGTTATAGATGGACAGCATGCCTTTATTTTATTTGTTTATTTTTATGTGGTGCTAGGGATCAAACCCAGTGCCTCATGCATGCTAGGCAAGTGCTCTGCCATGGAGCTATAGTCCTAGCCCCATGAATGGGTTTTTGTATGAGTAAAAGTTTTCAGTTCACTTTGGTAAATACTTACATATTTCTATATTGTATGGAGGAGTGCATTTAACATTATAAGAAACTGCCAAAATATTTTCCAGAGTGACTGTTATTTTTCATTCTCACCAGTACTGCATGAGAGTTCCAGTTGTTCCATATCCTCCCCAGAATTTAGTATTGCTAATATATTTTTAACAGTCTCAGAGTTGTGTAGTGGTTGATAATACACATTACTGTCATCAGAGGGAGCAAAAAAGAAAAAAATTTTAAGAAAAACTTCTGAAAATATTGTGCATGCCCTAGGTAGAGTTATTCACAGAATGAAGACATCACCTCTACTAGATGTAATGTGCAGTTTTCAAACAATAAAATATTACATACAGGCAATCCTGAAATTTTTAGTACCTAGGTTGATTCACCCTGAACAAAAAATGCCACAGCTCAAAATCTTATCCATATCCTTTGTCATGTATTGAGAAAGCTAAACCAGAGACTGTACTAATTATAAAATACTAAAGCAAAATTACCTCAGTTGGTGACATCTGACAAAGGTCATCATGAGTACACAGAATAAGTGACTAAGATCCATTAACAATAAGCATTCATTACAACTTCAGGAGGTTCCAAATGGCTATAAAAGGTAAACATATCTGTTTAAACAAGAAAGTTGGACTTTGGGGGAAGTGAAGTCCCCCCAGTTAAACAGTTTACATAACTGCACCACATGACAAGATTTTGCAGCAGGTTAAAATATCAGTTTGTAAGTACGAAGTGAAAACTAAAGTATTGACCAGTGAATAGTAAACCTTAAGACTTACAGGAAGAAGTTTGTTAAACTCATTTGGGTAAACAGAAAACTAGTACTTTAGTATGTTACTATTTTAAATATAGATTTGACTAGGTTAACTTCAACAGTTTTTCCTCTGAATTGCTTTTTAAATGTAGTGAATGGCCTCGTTTCATAAGCAGATGTTCTGACTGTACACTTGACAATTTATGAATATTGAGTGTAAAACATCAGCTGGCTATAAAATGAAGAACAAATGGTATATGATCTGAGCTGTCATCCTGTTATACATAGTTGTGTGGTTGTATACCACTTAGAATTTCCTCTAGACCTTGATTTTCTCATTTCTAAACCAAAAGGATAATACTGTATGTACCTTCCCTAGGGTGTTTTGTGGACAAGGTATTTTAATAACTTGAGAAAAAGGTCAAACACAAGACATGCAAGTTCATCTGAATCTGAACATGAACCCATCTGGGTGTTAAGTAAAACCTAAGGAAGCTTTCCTGGGACTGAGAAATAAGGACTCAGGGTTAAGCACATTCCTCACCTCCAAAACAATTGAGGAACCAGTTTAATGCTGGAATAAGTGGTCAGGAACCCTCTAAAGACTGGATTCTCTCATGTTCTGCAACTCTAATACATTTTGGAAGCCAAATAGTCAGCTATAGTTTTAGCAAAAATACTAAAAGCATCAGAAACAGCATATTTGAGCTGGATGTAGTGGTGCACACTTGTTATTCCAGCCACTCAGGAGGCTGAGGGAGGAGGATCAAAAGTTTGAGGCCAGCCTCAGCAACTTATCAACACACTGTGTCAAAATAAAAAGGGATGGGGTTCGGTTGGGAATGTGGCTCAGTGGTTAAGCGCCCCTGTGTTCAATCTCCAGTACCCACCCCCCAAAAAGGGATGGGGATATAGCTCAATGATAATGCTCCCCCTGGGTCCAATCCCCAGTACCGAAAAATAGATATTGTCTTCAATGTTCATTGCTTTTAAGTGTAATGGTGTAAATTTCCTTTCATTTGATCTTCTTCAGATTTGTTGGGTTTCATGATTCAAGATTTGTGTATTTCATTAATTATAGGAAATTTTTAGTCTCTTTTTTTCATGTACAATTTTTAAAATTTGTTCTTTTTAGATATACATGGCAGTAGAGTGTATTTTGATATACTGTACATACACGGAGTATAACTTATTCTAATTAGGATCCCATTCTTGTAGTTGTACATGATGTGGGGTTACACTGATTGTGTATTCATGTATGAGCATAGGAAAGTTATGTCTGATTCATTCTACTGTCTTTTTTAATATTGTACCTTCTGCATTCCTTCTGCTCTCTACTTTTGGAACTCCAATTAGATGCATGTATTCAAGTCTCTTTGAGAGTTTTATTGTTAAAATTTAGTAACATGGCTGGGCATGGTGTTACACACCTGTAAATTCCAGCCATCCAGGAGGCTGAGGCAGAAGGATTGAAAGTTCAAGGCCAGCCTCAGCAACTTAGCCATACCCTCTCTCAAGATAAAAAAGGACTAGGGATATAACTCGGGAGTAAAGTGCTCCTTGTTAAATCTTCTGTACCACCAAAAAGAAAAGAAAATAGTAAAATGCAGATTTTGCTATTTGTTTTAAAATATATATAGTCAGTTTTTGCTTTTTATTTTGTGACCATCTTAATAGTTACCTACCTACAAATTTAGAATTCATACCTATTTTTGGTGAATTGAATTTTTTATTATTATGAAACAACTCCTTTTATGTGTGATCTTTCTACCTCATAGTTTCTTTTGTCTGTTAATATGAGTTTAGGGTTAAATTAGTGATCACATGGAATATCTTTTTTACACTCATTAACTTTCATTTTTTCTATATTAAGTATGTTTGGTATGTCTCTTACAAGTAGCATATAGTTGGATGTGGGTCTATTCATTTGTTTTTACCATTCTAATTTTTGTCTTTCTTGGATCTTTCATTGTATTTAAATAATTACTGTTACATGTAGGTCTGTAATTTACTAACTTACTCTTTGTTTCTAATGTTTATTTTTCCTTTTCTTGCCATTTTTGGAATATAAAAAAAGTAAATCACTTGCAGAAATTAGTGTTCAACTTAGTACAGCATGCATACTTATAAAAAAAAACTATAGTGATAATTACTACTTTTGTCTGCCTCCTAGACAATTCAGAGCCCTTAGAATGCTTCGATTTACTTATATCCGGTCTTTTTTTGTTGTTATTGTCTTCATTCTGTTTTTTTAAAAAGAACCCTTGCATGACTTCTTTTATTGGTTTATGCAGTAATCATTTAAAGTTACTCACATAGAAAGCCACCACCTGTTTTCTTCATTCCTTGTTTCTTTTTTTGCTCTACCATTGGTACCACATTTCTTCTTCTTAAAGTATAGATCATTCTGGATTTCTTTTTAGGAGTTTATGTTTGTGACAAATTATTTCCATCTTCGTCTGATAATGTTGTTATTTTGTCCACATTCTTGACAGATATTTTCACTGGTAATATAATCCAACAAAGAAGTTGTATCATTTAAAAAAAAAAAAACTATTATATCTTCTTCCAACTTTCATGATGTATGCACGTATGGGTTTGTTTTTTGTTTTTTCTTCTTCTCCCTGTTTGTATCTACTTGGAGTTGATTGGATATTCTGAATCTTTGGATTGGTATCTTTCATTAGTTCTTGAAAAATGATAGCCGTTACTCCCTATATAATGTCTTGGAATCATTGTTTTTCTCTTTTCCTTTTGAAACATAAGGTATATTTAAGGTATGTTTACATTTTTTCCCTCTGTTTCTTAATCTTTCATTTTCCATCGCCCGTCCACACTCCCCTATTTTAATTGGTACTAAGGATTGAACCCAGGAGTGCTTTACCATTGAGCTGCATCCCCAGCTCTTTTTATTTTTTATTTTATAACAGGTTCTTGGTAAGTTGCTGAGGGTCTTGCCAAGTTGCTGGGGCTGGCCTAGAACTTGGGATCCTCCTGCCTCAGCCTCCCAAATCACTCAGATTATAGGCATGCGCCACTATGCCTAGCTACTTTTCCTTTTTAAAGAAACTTATCTATGTTTCTGCATCTGATCTGCTATTGAAATCATCTATTACAATAGATAAGAACAAATCCCAGTTCTCAAGATACCTGCAATTTCTGAGGGAAAGCAGACTTGAAAATAGATCATTATAATACTGTATAACATTTTAATGGAGGGAAGCAAGAGTATTTTGAAGCTGTATTAGAATGGGTTTCTATTTAGACTAAAGAATGACTAAGGAAGGTGTATCTTAGAGAAAGTAATGCCTACGGTAAGCTAACAGTAGTATGGAAGAAAGCAAATACATTGCATTTCTCAGAAATGGAAATTTTTTTTTTTTTACAGAATTTGACAGAGAAATACTCGTAGAAGGTTATCTTGGAACTACATAGCATAAGATCTATAGTGCCTAGCTATGAAGTTGGGACTTTATTTGTAGACAAAGCAACAAAATATTTCAGTGAGGGAATTAAGAATGTCTTGTTCACTATCCACTTTAAAGCACAATGATATATATTGGTTAGATGTGTATAAAGACATGATTTCATAGCCTTATCTCTGGTGCTTTGTCTACTGTAACTTAGACAGGCATAAAAGCTCCTTGCTATATAAACATTAAACAAACGTTTGCTGTATTTGTATAATGTATTGAATTATACAGTGTTTACAAGGTTAGAAGCATGCCCAATTTCTTGTAACATTCTCCCCCCACCCCCTCAAAAAAATCCCTGTTTTTTTGTTTTGTTTTGTTGATTTTATTTTTGGGAATTTTAGCAATAGGTATAGCAAATGGAGATATGTCATTAGTTATAACCATGGGGTTTCATTTCTTTAAGAAGCAAATATTTAAAAGTAAATTCAACATTTTTTCTTATGACTTAAAGATAGTTTTTTTCTGGAAAAATATTTTTCATCTTTTTAAAGAATTAAAGTTTTTGAGCTGAGAGAACATTAATGAGGAATTTTGGTTATTCCTATTTTGAAATACGGTTCATTATGAAGAAAAGGGGTTAATGAATATACTATAACCATATGTTTTATAAACTTACCATATCCTACAAGGAAGAAAACTGGAGAGAAGTAGCAAGAAGGAAAGAAGGTTAAAACATTTATTGACTGCTTCTGTTTTCCCAGTGATTTGAAATAATGTCCTCTTTATACATTCAATTTCTGTATTTATCTGAGTGTACTTACATCTGGGCACTCTGTTTTGCTAATAGATCTGTATGATACTTTTAAGTTATTTAGGCATTTTAAAAAGCCTTAATGTGTTTTAGTGCTGGACGCACTTCTTTTGTTTATTTTTTTCCCTGAATTTAGCATCAGGTGATATAGCTTAAAATTGTTAAGTTTTCATTGAGATTTTGTTAAATTTATGAATTAATTTACACAATAATATGGTCCTTCTATTTGTAGAAAGACTTTTTTTGGCTTCAGTGATATTTTTATTTTTAATAGGTCTCACATTTTCATTGACATATTAATATATTTTTTGTTGTTATATATGAAATTTTTTCTTCCATTAAATCTTCCAAAAGATTGAATATATGTAAACTATTGATTTTTGTATGTTGATTTTGTACTTTGTACTCTAATGAAGCTATCTTACTGTTTGTAGAAATTAATAAAATATCTTGAATCTAAAAACATTAAAAATTTAAAAAATTTTTAGGCAGAAAAAAAGAAAAATGGGTGAAATTTATGAAAGGTGGTGAAGTATTTATCTTAACTTCTAAATTTAAAAAAAGCAACCTTATAAAACAAGGCATAACAAAGTTAATTTCTTCCTTGACAAATTCTTTTCTGATATAAATTATCAAAGTTTCAGTTGTTTTACTATTAAATGAGGTTCTGTTACAAACTCTTCTGAGTTTCTTTGAAGATTAAATGAACAGAAATATTAACTACTTATTTGACTAGAATATTATTGAGGATTTAGTGTATTTTAAATATGATATAAACATATAAAGGCTTTGTAATTTAGAATTACCCCATTTGTGACTGAGGATACTGAATCACAGGTAGAGTAAGTATATAATCAAGACCCTACCAATAAATAGCAGCCCCAGGTTTTTAACCCAGATGTTCTGATCTCAGAGTCCAAGCTCTTAACCATAGTGTTATTTCTTATATTTCTGTAATCCTTATTAAAACTGAGAACATACTTTTCCATAAGTACTGTTACTTTTCAAACTTAAGTGGATAGTTCAGTGTCATAGTACAACTTACTGTACTATACAAGAATTTGTTACGTAGTATCTAACTTGTAATCTAACTTTTGTGTAAATGTTTCCAGAGATAAGGAACTTTATTACATTTCAAGGCAAATCATTTCATTTTCAGATAACCCAAATGTAAGGAATTTTTCTTTATCTTGTGATACAATTTGGACCACATTGCCTTTTACCCATTAGTTCTGATTCTCTGCCCTGTGGGAAAATAATAAGCTTTTATTTCATTTTAAGACAAATGTTTAAATGCTTAGACAGGAATCATCTCCCAAACAACACATTTCCATACATTTCTCAACTGAGTGTTTTTTGAATGCATTCTACTCTTTTTTAAACTGTCACTATAAAGCATCTTTCTCCTGTGTAACTTCTTAGACTCTTGTATCATTTATGTAAGAAGGATAAAGAAAACTCAAATTTTCTCTGATCTATACTGCTCATTGTTTATAATAGACTCAGCGAGATATACTCACACCCCCTTCAGTGACTATTACCAGTTAATATTTATGGAATATTTGCTGTGCACCACACCCTGTTCTAAACTCTTTACATGTAACTAATTTAATCCTCACAATAATCTTGTGAGGTACATGCTATTTCACTGTTTAATAGATGAGGAAAAGGAGGCACAGAGCTATTAGGTAGCCTACCTTGTGTTGCATGTCTGTAAAGAATCTCAGAGGTAAAACATTTCAAATCTAGGCATTCCTCTCCACTGTACTACAAACATTAAGTACTTGCTTTGTGAACTGATCTGAAGCCCTGTTTATCAGTTTTCTACAAAAATGCATCACTTATAAAATGAACTTTTGGAGTAGCTCATTTGTAATTCAGTGAATTCATTTAAAATAGAAACCTTTCCTGAATTTAATAACTCTGTTTCCTGAAATATAAAATATGAATAATATTTGCCTCAAAAGTTTACTTAGTGATTAATAGCACACATACACGTTTATCTGTATGTGTAATTACCCTGTTACATGTATTAGTGTACATACATTCACAATATAGTAGAGTTGCTTACAAAGTCCTTAAATAGAAAGACAGCACATAGCACAGCAATTGATAGGATAGATTTCAGAACAGAACTAAATTCAGATCCAGGTTTTTGCCACTTACTAGCTGTATATCTTTGGGCAAGTTTTTTAACTTCTCAGCGGCCTAGTTTTCTTACAGTAGTATGAATATAATACTCATCATTATATTTGTGAGATTAATACCATCACCATTTGTAAGATTAATGCTTATATTTTTAAAACACTTAGATATTGCTTGCACCTAGTAAGTTGTATATAAATGTTAAAGCACTATTGTTTTAAATCAATATCAAGCCTAATATCTTTATTTTTATAATTAACAAGGTATGTTTTCTTGTTTTTGAACTAGTGAATTTTTTAAAGATATAAAAATAAATGACATATATTCATTAAAATAAGTTAGTTACTTCTTATATTGCATGGGAGAGAAGGGAACCCTGAAAGCCCAAGTTAAGTAACTTGCAGTTTAGACAATTTTCTAGTTCCTTATTGCCTGAAAACTGGCCTAGTATTCTGATCTTCTAGCTTTTTTATGAGGAGAGCTAGTGTGGATAAAAATCAAAATAATGAAGAATCTTAGTTACATGGTAGAATTGTTAGATGTGAACTACTACAGAATAATTAGATGATTCTTTTTTGAAGTTTTTGTTTTTTAAGTATAAGCAACATAGTATACTTTATGAGACACAGTGTACTTGCACGTTTGATTTCCTTAAACCTGCTTACCACCAACTTAATATCGATCAATATCATTTAAATAGTTCCACTGTATTAAATACTTTTTTTATTCTGTTTAGTTATACATGACAGCAGAATGCATTTTGATTCATTGTACACAAATGGAGTACAACTTTTCATTTCTCTGATTGTGCATGGTGTAGAGTCACACTGTTTATGTAATCATACATGTTCATGTAATCATAGGGTAATGATGTTTGTCTCATTCCACAATCTTGTATTAGAAAACAAAATGTGAAGATTTGCATGCTTATGATTTAAGTTGTTAGGAATTAATACTGGCACTTTATTTCTAGAACTCTGTTTACGGAGATATCTTAATGGAATTGGTATAATGTTTTAATATGTTTTGTTTTCTAATTAATCCAGTAACAAATGGGGCATTTAATTGCAAAGTAGACTAGTCAGATTGATTTGATTTGATATGAAAATAATGTTGGAAAAACCTTGGACAGTCACCTACTTCAGATTCGGACTCAACAATCCCTTTTTCAGGAAGTGAAATCTACCTTAGTAAGTGGTCCTGCAACTGAGATATTTCCTTTACTTAAATTAATTCTTGTGTGTTTGTAAGCATAAGGGGATTCCATTCCATTTAGATGACTTCAGGTTCATCTCAAACCTTGTTCTTTATTCCAGTTTCAGCAGCAGTTGATTCTAATAAGTAACTCTTACCATGTTATTTTTTTACAGATTGCCCAAGGACTCCAGATACTCCAAATAGTGACCCTCGTTGTTCTACTAGCAGCAACAGATTGATGGCCTTACAAAAACAATTGGATATAGAGCTTAAAGTAAAACAAGGTGCAGAGAATATGATACAGATGTATTCAAATGGATCTTCAAAGGTAAGTATAACAAATAAGTATATAGTTTTCATTGTTATCAAATTCCATATTTTTTTGAGTTTGACTACTTGCTAAAATTTATTTGTAACCCTGGGCATCAGTAATGGTAGTGGGTTGGCAGTCATTGATGGACAGGCACAGAAGGATGAAAATGTGAGTTATCTGACATGAATGGTCCCTTTTGAGATCAACAAAGCTTAAGAGTCTTCTTAAGTGCTCATACTATAAACGAGTATACTTTTGGGGGGTCTAATGCCACATATATTGTATTTTTGTGCTTTTATCTGGTGATTTCAGTGTTTCACCAGTGTCTTATGGTATTTGAAACCACTTTAGCCTCAGAATTGGAAATTAATAGACAAATTTAAAAACAATTTTTAAAGCAATATTTGTTTATTCCTGCTAAAACTCCAGTAATAAAAATTTTGGCCATATGAGTAAAGGGTATACAGGTGTTCTGTATTTGAACCATTTTTATGAACCTAAAATTAATTTAAAACAAAAACTTTATTTTAAAAATTTAGGCTATAATGTGTTTTATATCACCACATACAGGTTTTTAGGAAAGGGCTAATGAAAAGACAGAGGTTCCTAGCATCAGTGATTGCCTGGCTTATACCTGTATATACTTAGGGACCCAATATGGATATAAAACCTCCAATGGAAAAAATCCATATTGTGAGGAACCTGTTTTAGTAATGATAACATATCCAATTAATATACAAAAACTTGGAGCTATGTATAAACTCTTGACCATCACCATCATCGACATGCTTCTAAAATTTTCCCTGTATTCTTCTGCAGGTGTTTTTGTTGTTCCTCTTGTTTGGTCTTAGAAGTTTTATATTTTGGGTATTTTGTTTGTTTTGTGTGAAGACCACTTGAGAAGTCCTCTGATCTTGATGTATTCCATACTTGATGTTAACAACCCAGAAAAACTTTCTGAATTCTATCAGTAAAAATTGATCCCACCTTTCTTTGAAATTTTCTTTGTTTACTTTTAACTTTCTGATACATGTAATAATTATCTCTCTCAATCAAACTATGTGCTTTATATATCTGACTGACTATTCTTCATATTTTCACTGAGTCTGACAATATTTAGCATATGGAAAGTAAGCCATAAACATGCTAGAAAAAGATAAAACAATGGTTGGCTCATTTATTTGAAAGTTTTGTGTGTGTGTGAGATGTAGTTTGTTACACCACTGTGACTTGCAGAACAAAATGTAATATCCAATAGTGACTTGCAAAATAGTAAGTTTTTTTTAAATAAAATAATATATAACTTGAATGTATTACAAAATTTATAGTAATTATTACTTACAGTTACATAAAATATTATCCATTATGAATATAATTACCAGAGTGCTAATAATTAAGTTATTTAAACTGGTCGATTAAATTGAAACATTTAGTTCAAAATCAGTCAAATATTGGCATTTTCATGTGATTCAACCTAGTGTATAAAAATTTTCCCAAAGTCTTTATCAATATAAAAGTCAGTAATTCTCATACATAAACCATTCCATATACTTTGGGCCCATCTTCTTTTGCCTTCTACAAATTAGGTGCTTAAATTAAGAAAACCCATTGGATACCTGAAAGAAAAATTCATTAAATTCTGGAAAGCATAAAATTGATTTATTTTAACTGTACATTGCCTGTGGCAGATGATATCCAAAATCAGTTTTAAAAGCCTCCATCATACTTTGACATCTGTGTACATCCTCTGGAAGTCTGTGTGGAGAAAATCCACTTTCTTTTAAAATGAAATACAAGTGCTATTACTTGCATGTTGAATTGAAATAGTTAAGAAAAGTAATACTTCTAAAGAAGGAAATGAGGGCTGGGGTATAGCTCAGTGCCTGCCTCAAAAGCACAAGGCCCTGGGTTCGATCCCCAGCACTACAAAAAAAAAAGGAAATGACAGAACTATTTCACAAAATGATAAACTAATAAAGAGTAGCTTACTTGAAAAGTATAAAACTGCATAGTTTTATTAGTATTTATACATTTAAACTTCATTGAAATAAGATACTTAAACATTCTTTTTATTGCTCTAAAAGAATGTTTTAATGACATTTAAATGCTAAGTAATACAATTTTACTGTCATCTAATGCTTTAGAAAAGCTCTATATTTTAGAGTAATGTCCGCTTTTACATAGTTTCTGTAAGAAACCCAGGGCTTTCAGAAAATGGCCAATTTTGCATATAATATAATTTGAGCTCATGTCTGTCTGATGGCAGAATATTAATTTTTTAGCTTTGAGATACTGTTTTTCTCTTAACTTTGGTTTGATCTCAAATAGTTATTTTAAATCTTCTACTTGTCCGGTATCCCTACTACTAGATAGATGGAAGAATTACCATAGGAAAATATACTTTCCTTTTAAATTTGGAGGGTGAATGGTTACATTATAAAAGCACATATAATATGTCATAGACAAATGCCAAATTCAAGCTAGTATTTTATTAATAAAGCACGAATAGTTAATGTGAATGTGGTGTTTATGTACGTGTCTACTTTATGGGATAAACTGATATCTAAGGTACTTAGTAAACTGTTGGAGCTTGACTCCTTGGTGTGAAATCCAAATTCTTTATTAGAGAATAAAATCTGGCTAGAAGCTCCTTAAACAACTGACTTGGGGAACAGGAAAGAAGTGGAAGAAATATTCACAAATTGCTAATTGTTTTTTTCTCCATGATATATTACTTTGTGTTTGGTATTTGACACAATATTTTAGCTCACTTTTCTTCCCTTATATAAAAGCAAACCCACCACCACATCATATGTATCTTCATCCTCCCCTTTAGACAGTGTCATAACAGTATATGTATGTGTTTGATTTGTTGAAATGAAACTGCCCAACTGGATGCTTAACTCTCAGGTTCTGGTGTTGGTAGAAGTTGATTATCTACTGTTTTATTTCCAAATTAATACAGATTGCATAAGTGGTAAAGGTAGAGATCCCTAAATAATATGTAAAGATTGCCTTTCTTTGTGAATAAGTACTTCCTAACTTGATGCTTAGTTTTTATCTATTATTTCTTTTTTCTGTAGGTACCCATATTGACAACTAATATAATTCTCTAAGCAAATGATATTAACTTCTGATATTTTGAAGTTTCTATATTAGTTTTCTGTGGTTGTTGTAATAAATCTCACAAATTTAGTGACTTAAAGCAACACATTTATTGTGTAATAATTTGGTAATTATTTTGTCTTAAGTAGATCTCACTGAGCTAAAAATCAAGGTATTGCTGGGCACAATGGTGCATGCCTGTAATCCCAGCTGCTCAGGAGGCCAAGGCAGGAGGATTTCAAGTCTAAAGCCAGTCTCAGCAATTTAGTGAGACCCTGTCTCTAAATAAAGTACAAAATAGGGCTGGGGATGTGGCTCAGTGGTCTAGTGCCCCTGGGTTCAATCCTGGTACCAAAAAAATAAAATAAAGTTGTTGACAGGGCTACATTAACTCCTGAAGGATTCAGAAGATAATCTGTTTCCTTGCTTTTTCTCACTCCTGGAGGTTCTCCACTTTCTTTGTTCCGTGTGTTCTATAAAAAACACAAGAGTAGCAAATATTACTCACTTATTTTCTTCCATTGTCTTAACTAATGGAGTTGTTTTTCTGTTATCCCCTATAAATTTAAATGGCTTTTTTTTTTGTAAATGTACCCACAGAATTATGTTAATAGTGCTCACAGTTCTTTTAACTCTTTTTTACTTACTGCTGTATCAGTCTATCTATTTAAAAGATACAAGAATGTTTCATTTGTCCCTTTATCTACTTACCTTTTCAAACTTACTTTTAATAGGATCGGAAACTCCATGGCACAGCTCAGCAACTGCTCCAGGACAGCAAGACAAAAATAGAAGTCATACGAATGCAGATTCTTCAGGCAGTCCAGACCAATGAATTGGCTTTTGATAATGGTGATGGAATAGAGATATAATGTCATTATCCTTTTATGGGCCTAGAGTGCTAATTTAACTAAATCTTACATAGTAAAGAGAAAGTGGTTCAGAGTTATGGGGGAGAAAGCACTAGGGTGTTTTGTTGTTTGTTTTGTCTTTTTTCTCATAGATTTTTACTCTCTTCATGTGGGACAAATGGTTTCAGATATTTGACCCTCATATTTCAGGAAGATAGTGATCTTGAACATATTTCTTCATTTTAATAAAGTATCAGTGCTTTATATTTTTTTAATTTGTAAATAAGAGTATGACTTTGTTTTGTCCATTTTTTTTTGTTGTGTGTGGTTTTTTATTTTGTTTTATTTTGTTTTTTATTCCCAAAGGAATCTTTACAGCTAGTCGCTCTAAGTAGGACTAGAAACTGTAGTTTTCCCTTGGTACCTTTGGGGGATTGATGCCAGGACCTCTGATGGATACTAAAATCCACCAATGTTCTGGACCTTTATATAAAATGGCATGGTATTTCTATAAAATGAATGTATATTCCACATGCTTTAAATTATCTCTAGATTAGTAATAGTACCTAATACAATGTAGATGCTATGTAAATAGCTGTTACAGTGTAGCAGCTGGAAATATTGACAAAAAAATTTGTGTGTGCTTGTTCAACACATGGGCACCTCCCCCCCCCACCCCCCGAGTATTTTTGATCCTGGAATAATTTAGTCCCCTAATGCAGAGCTTGTAGGTATGGAGTACCAACTGTGGTTTGGTCTCATGATGTTATGATAACATAGTAATCTCAGTTCTGAAATCTTTTTGTTTCCTTCTAATTTGTGATGTAGATTCATAATGGGTAAAATGTAAGACTCTAAATTTAAACCTCTATTATTACTTAAGTGTTGTGTTTTTTTTTTTTTTGTTTTTTGTTTTTTGTTATTGTGGTGCTGGGGATCGAACCCAGGGCCTTGTGCTTGCAAGACAAGCACTCTACCAACTGAGCTATCTCCCCAGCCCTTGTTTTGTTTTTTGCTACCATGGATTGAACCTAGGGGTGCTTAATCATAGAGCCACATTCCTAGCCCTTTTTATTTTTTATTTTGAGACAGGGTCTCACTAGGTTGCTTAGGGCCTCTCTAAGTTGCTGAGGCTGGCCTTGACTTGTAATCCTCATGCCTCAGCCTCCCGAGTCTCTGGGATTACAGGCATGTGCCACCATGCCCAGCATTACTTCAGTGTGTATTGATTTTAAGGACTAACATTTTTTTAACGTCAGAGGAATTCCTTTCTTTTTCATGTTTTCTAATCATACAAGTTAGAAAGTCAAATAAATGTTCAATTAATGAATAAAATTTTGTGTTTTTTCCCCCTCTAGCAAAACCGGTGATAAGTCCTCTTGAACTTCGGATGGAAGAATTAAGACATCATTTTAGGATAGAGTTTGCAGTAGCAGAAGGTGCAAAGAATGTAATGAAATTACTTGGCTCAGGAAAAGTAACAGATAGAAAAGCACTTTCAGAAGTAATTCTAAATAAATATTTTAGTATATTTCAGTATAATATTCAAAGAATGTAATTATTTAAATGACAATAATTGTCTTTTCCTCTTGCAAGGCTCAAGCAAGATTTAATGAATCAAGTCAGAAGTTGGACCTTTTAAAGTATTCATTAGAGCAAAGATTAAACGAACTTCCTAAGAATCATCCCAAAAGCAGTATTATTATTGAGGAGCTTTCACTTGTTGCATCACCAACACTAAGTCCTCGTCAAAGCATGATATCTACACAAAACCAGTATAGTACATTATCCAAACCAGCAGCATTAACAGGTATGTTACACACATCTACTGTTTTTTGAGTTGTTTTATGTGTATATGTGTGTGGTGTGTGTGTGGTCCTGGATTAATAATTGGGGAAATCAGTAATTAATTGAGAAGTGTAGACTTTTTAAAAATTGTGATGATTCACATAACATAAAATGTTTTAATCATTTTACATTATACAATTCAGAGGCATTTAGTATATTCATTTTGTTGTACAATCATCAACACTTTATTGTTCTAGAACATTTTTATCATCCTGTATGGAAACCTCAAGCAGACACTTCCTTTTCCCTTTTTCCTGTCCCCTGGCAAACGCTCATTGGCTTTTTGTCTATTCATTTATTTGTTCTAGATATTTCATATAAGCAGAATTATATAATTTGTGGCCTTTGCATCTGTCATATTTAATTTAGTATATATTCCTTTCAAGGTTCGTTCAGTACTTCATTCCCTTTATGGCTGAATAATATGTAAATTCATGGGTACATATCACATTTGCTTAACCACTTGTCAGTACATTTGGGTTCGCTCTATCTACCTTTCGACTATTGTGAACAATGCCACTAAGAAAATTTGTGTGCAGGTATTTTTTAAACACTTGCTTTCTATTTTGGGGAGTGGTATATACATGCCTAGGAGTGTAATTACTAGATTATATGGTAACTCTATCCCAACACTTTTCTTTTACTCCTTGATGATTATAGGTATAATAGGAGGTCCTCCATTATTGAAAGTGAAGTTGTGATCTCCATTTGTTTTTGTGGAACAGGCTACATTTCATCCTTCAATTATACAAATTTTTGTTTTTTATATTTTGGGGCTCTGTCATTAGGTACATTATGTTTCTAATTATATCTTCTTGATGGATCGACTCTTATCAACACATAATGTCCTTCTTTGTCTTCCTTAACAAGTTTTACATAGTCTGTTTTGTCTGATATTAGAGCTATCCCTGCTGACTTTGGTTTCTGTTCACACAGAATCTTTTTCTGTTCTTAACACTGTCAATCTATATGTGTAATTTGCATCAAATTGTGAGTTTCTTTTTAGGTAACGTATAATTTGATCATTTTTAAAATCTGTTTTTCCAGTGTCTCTCAGTGGAACAGTTTTGTCATTTACATTTAAGGTAATTACTGATAAGATGCAATAAATTCTGATGCTAACTACTGGAAGTTAGGTTAAATTTTATAGTTTTATGGCATAGTCCCCCACAACATTGCTTTCACTTAACCTGCAAGCTTAGAGTTCCCAGGTAACTTGCCCTTCTAACCAATTGACTACCAATTCTGGGATACTAATTCTGCTGCCTTAATAAGCTCAGTATTCACTGGAACAACCTACAGAACTCTGGAAAGCATTATGGCAGTTTTATTATAAAGGATACAGATTAAATCATTCAAAGGACAAGACACATAGGGCAAGATCTAGAAAGGTCATAAACATGAAGCTTTCATGTCCTTAGGATACATCAACTTCTCAACACATTGGTGTCTGTCACCAATGAGGAAATTCACTTGAGCCCTGAGTATTTATTGGAACTTTGTTATTACATAGGTGTGACTGAGTAAATCATTGCCATGTAATTGAATTCAATCTCTAACCTCATGCCCCGCCCTGGAGGTCAACCCCTTAGTAATATAATTAGTGTTTTCTATCGTGGTTGTCCCCCATCCTGAAACGTCTAGGGACCTACCTTGAGTTAACTTTATTAGCATAAACTCAGGTGTGGTGTAAGGGTTCCACCACAGAGAGGACAGACATTCCTATTTCTGGGGCTGTTCCACGATTTAGAGACTTCTTTCCACAAACAAGGGACAAAAACCAGCCAAATTGTTTTTTGTACAACAAAAGGGCTTACTTCTGCCATTTTGCTGTTTGTTTCCTACAAAAGTTAATCTTTTTGTTTTCTGAATTCTTATGATACTGCCTTTTTTTGTTTGAATTTTTCTAGTCTACTTTCTTTGTTTCCTTTTATATTTAATAAATTTGGTTTCTTAGAATAGTTTTAGGTTCACAGAAAAATTAAACAGAAACTATAGAAATTCTTCATAAACCCCATTTCTACATGTGCACAGCCTCCCTTACCATCAACATCTTTTACCAGATTGACACATTTTTTATATTTGGTGAATCTATATTGACATATCATTATCACCCAAAGGCCACCGCTTCCATTAGCATTCACTTGTGGTGTTTTGCATTCTATGGGTTATGACAAATGTACTATGACATATATCTACCATTATAGTATCATACAGAATAGTTTCACTGCCCTAAAAATTCTGTGTCTGCCTGTTCATACCTCCTTTCCCCAACCTTCCAGCGTTGGCAACCATGAATCTTTACTATTTAGGTTTTTTTTTCCCCTGAATGTCATATAGTTGGATTCATACAATATGTAGTCTTTTCAAGATGGTTTCTTTTGCTTGGTAATACTTTTTAAGTTTCTTTTCATGTCTTGACAGTTTTTTTTTTTTTTAAACAATCATTTCACAAACTCAGTGTACAAGTTTATTTATCCATTCACTTATGGAAGGACATCTTAGTTGCTTCCAAGTTTTGGCAGTTATAAGTTAAGCTACTGTAAACACCTATGTATGGTTTTATTTTTTTCTTAGTTGTTAACCCTGGTAACTCAGTAGCCTACAAAACTGTTCTTTTATAGGTGCACCTTCACCCTCTTTGCATTGCTATTGTCACAAATTATGTCTGTACCTATGTGTTCATTTACATGGGTTATAATTTTTTGCTTTGTCATTTAAATCATAAACCAACATAGTAGTAATTGATTTTATATTTTCCTGTATAGTTAATCTGTTATTTTTTTCTTTGATTTCAAGCTATTTAGTGTTTTATTTTATTTTAATTTGAATGATTTCAGTTACATTTCTTCTGAGCAGTTCTCTTATTGATGAGCTATTTTAGTTTTTGTTAATCTGGGAATCTTTAATTTTTTCCTTTATTTGTGAGTGATGGGTTTACTATAACCTGGATTCCTGGTTGACAGTTTTTTTCCTTTCACCACTTTAAAAGTGTCATTCTACTCCCTCCTGACATTTATGGTTTCTAATGCGAAATTAGTTGTTAATTAATGAAGATTCCTTGTGAGTGATGAGTTACAAGATTCTCTCCTTATCTTTGTCTCTTCACTTTTTGATTGTAATGTGTCTTAGAGTGACACATTCTAAGTGTAATGACACATTCTAATAGTGTATCCTTTTTAGAGTCTTTTGAGTTTCTTGATGTGCAGGTTCATGTCTTTCAACAAATTTGGGAAATTTTAAGCCATTATTTCTTCAAATATTATTCTTTCCGCTTTATTTTCCTTTGGAACTTCCATTATTTATGTTTGTGTGCTATTTGGTATCACACATTTCATTTAGGTTCTGCCTTTTTCTGCATTCTTTTTTGTTTCTGCTCCTAAAGACTGGGTTGATTTCAGTTGAACTATCACCAAGTATACTGAATTTTCCTTCTACTTGCTCAAATCCATTAGATTGCTCTAGTCACTTTTCTCATTTTATCATATTTTTTGGTTCCAGGATTTCTCTTTTGGCTGTGTGTGTGTGTGTATGTGTGTGTGTGTGTGTGTGTGTTTGTTTGTGTGTATGTATACAGAGTAATATGTGGAAACATTACAAACCCTTATTCCCCAAAGCTTTTCACTTTCTTGGCGTTTTGGCTTATCTGTTGTTTGCCCCAACTGAGATCCTGTGCCCTGATTTCTTAAATGTTTTTGACATATGCCCTCTAATTAGCTGATTCTCTGCCCTTACAGATTTTCTAGTTGGGTGCAATAAAGATAAATCTTTGATATAAGTCCTTTAGGGATCCCACATACATGTCAAAGCAGACAATTACGTTTCTTTGAGAATGAGAGCCTCTCTCTCTACTCCAGCACCAGGAGCCTACACCAGGAACATAGGCTGTCATCTTTAAGCCTGCCACTGAACTTAACATTAAGAGGGAAGGAGGAGTGCAGAAAAGGGTAAATTAAACCCCCATAAAGCTCTTACCATTGCCTTGCCTTTTTTTTTTTTTTTCTTTTCTTTTTTTTTTTTTTATTGTAAACAAATGGGATACATGTTGTTTCTCTGCACATGGCGCAAAGGCATACCATTTGTGCAATCATAAATCCACACAGGGCAGTGCTGTTTGATTCATTCCGTTATTTTTCCCCTTCCCCTCCACCCCTCCCACCCCTCCTCTCCCTCCCTAACCCCACTCTAACCCTAACACTAACCCCTCCCACCCCCCATTATGTGTCATCATCCACTTATTAGCGATATCATTCGTCCTTTGTTTTTTTGAGATTGGCTTATCTCACTTAGCATGATATTCTCCAATTTCATCCATTTGCCTGCAAATGCCATAATTTTATCATTCTTTATGGCTGAGTAATATTCCATTGTATATATATACCACAGTTTCTTTATCCATTCATCAATTGAAGGACATCTAGGTTGGTTCCACAATCTGGCTATTGTGAACTGAGCAGCTATGAACATTGATGTGGCTGTATCTCTGTAATATGCTGATTTTAAGTCCTTTGGGTATAGGCCAAGAAGTGGGATAGCTGGGTCAAATGGTGGTTCCATTCCAAGTTTTCTAAGGAACCTCCACACTGCTTTCCAGAGTGGCTGCACTAATTTGCAGCCCCACCAGCAATGTATGAGTGTACCTTTCTCCCCACATCCTCGCCAACACCTGTTGTTGCTTGTATTCTTGATAATCGCCATTCTAATTGGGGTGAGATGGAAACTTAGGGTGGTTTTGATTTGCATTTCTCTTATTACTAGAGATGTTGAACATTTTTCCATATGTTTGTTGATTGCTTGTAGATCTTCTTCTGTGAAGTGTCTATTCATTTCCTTAGCCCATTTGTCGATTGCATTATTTGCATTCTTGGTGTAGAGTTTTTTGAGTTCTATATAGATTCTGGAGATTAGTGCTCTATCTGAAGTGTGATTGGCAAAGATTTTCTCCCACTCTGTAGGCTCTTTCTTTGCATTGCTGATAGTTTCCTTTGCTGGGAGAAAACTTTTTAGTTTGAATCTATCCCAGTTATTGATTCTTGCTTTTATTTCTTGTGCTATGGGAGTCCTGTTGAGGAATTCTGGTCCTAAGCTGACATGTTGAAGCTCTGGACCTACTTTTTCTTCTATAAGATGCAAGGTCTCTGGTCTGATTCCGAGGTCCTTAATCCATTTTGAGTTTAGTTTCGTGCATGGTGAGAGATATGGGTTTAGTTTCATTCTGTTGTATATGGATTTCCAATTCTCCCAGCACCATTTGTTGAAAAGGCTATCTTTTCTCCATTGCATATTTTTGGCCCCTTTGTCTAGTATGAGAAAATTGTATTTATTTGGTTTTGTGTCCGTGTCCTCTATTCTGTACCATTGATCCACCTTTCTATTTTGGTACCAATACCATGCCGTTTTTGTTACTATTGCTTTGTAGTAGAGTTGAAGATCTGGTATTGCGATACCCCCTGCTTCAAGCTTTCTGCCAAGGATTGCTTTAGCTATTCTGGGTTTTTTATTCTTCCAGATGAATGTCATAATTTCTTGTTCTATTTCTGTAAGATACATCATTGGGATTTTAATTGGAATTGCATTGAATCTGTATAGCACTTTTGGTAGTATGGCCATTTTGACAATATTAATTCTTCCTATCCAAGAACATGGGAGATCTTTCCATCTTCTGAGGTTTTCTTTAATTTCTTTCTTTAGTGTTCTGTAGTTCTCACTGTAGAGGTCTTTCACCTCTTTTGTGAGATTGATTCCTAAGTATTTTATTTTTTTCGATGCTATTGTGAATGGGGTAGTTTTCCTAATTTCTCTTTCTGAAGATTCATCACTTATGTATAAAAATGCCTTAGGTTTATGTGCATTGATCTTATATCCCGCGACTTTCCTGAATTCACTTATGAGATCTAAAAGTTTTCTGGTGGAATTTCCTGGTTCCTCTAAGTATATAATCATATCATCAGCAAACAGGGCTAGTTTGAGTTCTTCTTTTCCTATTCGTATCCCTTTAATTTCTTTGGTCTGTCTAATTGCTCTGGCTAGAGTTTCAAGGACGATATTGAAAAGAAGTGGTGAAAGAGGGCATCCCAGCCTTGTTCCAGTTTTAAGGGGGAATGCTTTCAGTTTTTCACCATTTAGAATGATATTAGCCATGGGCTTAGCATAGATGGCCTTTACAATGTTAAGGAATGTTCCCACTATCCCTATTTTTTCTAGTGTTTTGAGCATGAAGGGGTGCTGTATTTTATCAAATGCTTTTTCTGCATCTATTGAAATAATCATGTGATTCTTAACTTTAAGTCTGTTGATATGGTGAATGACATTTATTGATTTCCTGATGTTGAACCAACCTTGTATCCCTGGGATGAAGCCCACTTGATCATGGTGCACTATCTTTTTAATATGTTTTTGTATGCCATTTGCTAAAATTTTGTTGAGAATTTTTGCGTCGATGTTCATTAAGGATATTGGTCTGAAATTTTCTTTCCTCGATGTGTCTCTGTCTGGTTTAGGAATCAGGGTGATATTGGCTTCATAGAATGAGTTTGGGAGGGTTCCCTCCTCTTCTATTTTCTGGAATACTTTGAGAAGTATTGGAATGAGCTCTTCTTTAAAGGTTTTGTAGAACTCGGCTGAAAACCCATCTGGTCCTGGACTTTTCTTTGTTGGTAGGGTTTTGATGACTTCATCTATTTCATTACTTGAAATTGCTCTATTTAAATTGTGTATGTCCTCCTTGTTCAGTTTAGGCAATTTATATGTCTCTAGAAACCTGTTGATGTCTTCGAAATTATCTATTTTGTTGGAGTATAGATTTTCAAAATAGCTTCTAATTATGTTTTGTATTTCAGTCGTGTCTGTTGTGATATTTCCTTGTTCATTCCAAATTTTAGTGATTTGGGTTTTCTCTCATCTTCTCTTTGTTAGTGTGGCTAAAGGTTTATCAATTTTATTTTTTCGAAGAACCAGGTATTTATTTTGTCAATTTTTTGTATTGTTTCTTTTGTTTCAATTTCGTTGATTTCAGCTCTGAGTTTAACTATTTCCTGTCTTCTACTACTTTTGGTGTTGGTCTGTTCTTCTTTTTCTAGGGCTTTGAGCTGTAGTGTTAGGTCGTTTATTTGTTGAGTTTTACTTCTTTTATTAAATGCGCTCCATGAAATAAATTTTCCTCTAAGTACTGCTTTCATAGTGTCCCAGAGATTTTGATATGATGTTTCTTTGTTCTCATTTACCTCTAAGAATTTTTTAATTTCCTTCCTAATATCTTCTGTTATCCATTCATCATATAATAGCATGTTGTTTAATCTCCAGGTGTTGGAGAAGTTTCTGTTTTTTACTCTTTCATTTATTTCTAACTTCAATCCATTATGATCTGATAGAATACAAGGTAGTGTCTCTATCTTCTTGTATTTGCTAACATTAGCTTTGTGGCATAACATATGGTCTATTTTAGAGAAGGATCCATGTGCTGTTGAGAAGAAAGTGTATTCGCTCTTGGTTGGATGGTATATTCTATAAATGTCTGTTAAGTCTAAATTATTGATTGTGTTATTGAGATCTATGGTTTCTTTGTTCAATTTTTGTTTGGAAGATCTGTCCAGTGGTGAGAGAGGCGAGTTAAAATCACCTAGGATTTTTGTGTTATGGTCTATTTGGTTTCTAAAATTGAGAAGGATTTGTTTGACATACATGGATGAGCCACTGTTTGGGGCATAGATGTTTATGATTGTTATATCTTGCTGATATGCTTCCCTTAAGTAGTATGAAATGTCCTTCTTTATCCCTTCTGACTGACATTGGCTTGAAGTCCACATTATCTGAAATGAGGATGGATACTCCAGCTTTTTTGCTGAGTCCATGTGCATGGTATGTTTTTCCCCATCCTTTCACCTTTAGTCTATGGGTATCTCTTTCTATGAGGTGAGTCTCTTGCAGGCAACATATTGTTGGATCTTTCTTTTTGATCCAATCTGCCAGTCTATGTCTTTTGATTGATGAGTTCAGGCCATTAACATTCAGGGTTATTATTGAGATATGATTTGTATTCCCGGTCATTTGGTTCATTTTTAAAATTTTATTTATTTATTTTTTTGACACAACTTGTTTCCTCCCTTATTTGACAGTTCCCTTAGGATAATTCCTCCCTTTGCTGATTTGCTTCTTTGTTTTTTATCTCTTCCTCATGGAATATTTAGCTGAGAATGTTCTGTAATGCTGGCTTTCTTTTTGTAAATTCTTTTAGCTTTTGTTTATCATGGAATGTTTTTATTTCATCATCAAATTTGAAGGTAAGTTTTGCTGGGTATAAGATTTTTGGTTGGCATCCATTTTCTTTCAGAGCTTGAAAAATGTTGTTCCAGGCCCTTCTAACTTTTAGGGTCTGGATTGAAAAATCTGCTGATATCCGTATTGGTTTCCCCCTGAATGTAATTTGGTTCTTTTCTCTCACAGCCTTTAAAATTCTGTCTTTATTTTGTATGTTCGGTATTTTCATTATAATGTGCCTTGGTGTGGGTCTGTTGTAATTTTGTGTATTTGGAGTCCTACAAGCCTCTTGAACTTGATTTTCCATTTCATTCTTCAGATTTCGGAAATTTTCTGATATTATTTCATTGAATAGATTGTTCATTCCTTTGGTTTGTTTCTCTAAGCCTTCCTCAATCCCAATAATTCTCAAATTTGGCCTTTTCATGATATCCCATAGTTCTTGGAGATTCTGTTCATGATTTCTTACCATCTTCTCTGTTTGTTCAACTTTGTTTTCAAGATTAAATATTTTGTCTTCAATATCTGAGGTTCTGTCTTCCAGGTGTTCTATCCAATTGGTTGTGCTTTTATGGAGTTCTTAATTTGGTTTATTGTTTCCTTCATTTCAAGGATTTCTGTTTGGTTTTTTTTCAATATCTTTAACTCTTTATTGAAATGATCTTTTGCTTCCTGAATTTGCTCTGTTAACTGTCGATTGGTGCGATCTTTCAATGCCTGCATTTGCTCTTTCATCTCATCATTCAATGCCTGCATTTGCTCTTTCATCTCATCCTTTGCTTCCCTGATCATTTTAATTATGTACATTCTGAACTCCCTTTCTGTCATTTCTTCTGCCATGCTGTTGTTGGATTTTATTGATGTAGCATCTAGATTTGTTTGGGGCATATTCTTCCCTTGTTTTCTCATATTGTTCAGGAATCAGTGGGTCATTAAGATATTGCAGATTTCCTCTATCAACTTATAATGTCCCTGAAGATAGCTAGTATATCCCCTCTTATCCTTCAGTAGCCTGCAGTCTTGGAGGAAGTTGATAATGCGTTGCTCCACAAGGAAGTTGCCTCTCTAGGGTTGGTGACCCTCAGGTGGGGTATATTCCCTGATAGTGGGCAGAGGTGCCTCCACTTGTTGACCAATGGTTATCCAACGGGGAACTAGGATGCGGGCTGAGGCATGGCCTGTTTGTTCCTGTGTCTCTGGTTTTACCAACCTTGTGGGAAAACCTCCCCTGGCGGGGAAGACTCACCCAGTGGGGAGGTCTCGCTGGTCAGTTCCCCTCCTAGAGGTTCCCCTCAATCTACAACTACCGCCTGGGCTGGGCTGTCTTCCTCTGCAACGTTCCCAGGGGCCCAGACCTACCTCCTGGGCCTGGGAGCCTCACCCTTCACAGACGAGTCTCCTTGGGCTGCCTCTCCTCAGAGAATCTGCCCACAGCCCTGGAAACTTCGCTCCGCCCCTAGGCGTGTCTCGGTGCGACTCTTCCACCAAGAAGCCGTCTAGGTCCTGGGATCCTGCTCTGCACCTAATCGCCTGGCTATGCGGCCCCTCCTCTGAGCCGCCACCTGGAGTCCCGTACAATAGCTCCGAGACCCAGAGACCCACCACACACCTCCTCCTCCAGACAGCCGCCTGGTTTCTGACGCAGTCACTAGGAGTCCAAACAACTCACTTCGTGTCTCCTCCTCCCGCCAACCGCCTGTAGCCCTAGGCATTCACTCTGAGTCCAAGTAACCCGCCCTGTTCCTCCTCCTCGGGGTAGCCTCCCGGGTTTTCAGGAGCGGTCGCTCGGAGACCAAGGGGGACCCACCGCACTCCTCCTCCAGGCAGGCCACCGGTGTTCAGGAGTGGTCGCTTTGAGTCCAAACCATTCACCACTCACCTCCTCCTCTGGCAACTGCCTGTGGCTCTGATGCAGTCACTCCTAGACCAAGTGACCTGCCGTGCTTCTCCTCTTCCTCCGGTGTTCAGAAGCGGTCGCTCTGAGTCTAAACAGCTCGCCACGCTGCTCCTCCTTAGGCAGCTGCCCGGAGCCCCAGTGGTTGCTCCGAGTCCAAGCGCTGTGCTGAGCCCCCTCCTATACGATGATCCCAGTTGTACGTGTTCACTGCTCCAGCGGGGGGAGGGGCGTCTTGCCAAGCAACTCTACTTCACAAAGTTCCCTGTGTTCCGGGGCTACCGCCCCATCTGGGATGCCTCCCCAACGGGAGAGACTCACCCGGCGGCTTTGAGTTGGTCCCAAGTCTCTCACTATCTCCTCTTTTGAATCCTGCGTCCTGGAGCAACATGAAATGCAGCCGCCCTCTAGTCCCCCATCTTGAAACTCCGCCTTGCCTTTTTTGATTATGACTTAAACATTTACTTCAACCGTTAGCTAGTTTCCAGAATTCTGATAAAAGTTTATTCTAACATTTTTTTCCCCTGTATTTCTGTTAGGAGGCTGTCTTGGACTTTCCAGCTCTCCATCATTTTCTCTATCACCTACAATTGCATTTGTGGCCCAGATAAATATAGCATATTTTTGTTACACAGACTTTCTAGAATCCTAAAATGTTTTTATTAATGTTGATGTCAGTGAGTGTTTTTTCTTAAAAATAGCATCATTTAATATTTTAAAGTTCTGAAAATTTTTAATATTGCCTAGCATACTATCATATTCTATTTACTATGAATAAAATTAATCAGTTTTGTATTATGGCAAACTTTAAAGCTTAAAGGAAAAATTTCTAGTTAAACTTTGCTGTTGCCACTAATTAGAATCAGTCTAAACCTGAAATTCGTAAATTGAGTTTCTAAATCTATGTCACCTTGGGATGCCAAGATGAGTTCATGGGTACAATTGAATGTTTAATTTTTTAAAGAAAAAGAGCATTACTCCAATATAGTCACCATTCAGACTATTAACTCAAGGTGCTGTTTGAATATTAGGCTCAGTGATGGTCATATATTTGTGAAGCTGGATTTTCCTTGGTTGCTGTGGATTTTTTTTTAAATGCATGTGAAAATTATGGAAATCAAAGTGGCAATTTTCAAACTGATTGAAAAGTTTGAGAAGTTGTAGAGTGCTCATATCCCATTAGGATTTAATCTTGCTTACTTGAGAATAAAATAAAAATACTTCTTTCTATAGCCAGGTGCCATGGCACACGCCTTTAATCCCAGCTACTCGGGAGTCTGAGGCAGGAGGATTGTGAGTTCAATGTCAGCCTCAGCAACTTAGAGAGGTGCTGAGTAACTCAGTAAGACCCTGTCTCTAAATAAAATAGAAAAAAGGACTGGGGATGTGACTCAGTGGTTAAGTGCCCTTGAGTTCAATCCCTGGTTTAAAAAAAATAAATAACTTCTTTCTTTTAAGTTATGTGTATTATTTTTCAAGTATCTTAAAATTCTGTGATATCCTATGTCAGTAAACACAATTGTTATTTAATAAACATAGCTCTTAGATATATGTGTCCTAGGTGCAGTGAAAAATGATTGTAAACATTACAGCACTGTTACTGAAAAAGGTTGGGAAGCTCTATTAAAATACCGGTTTATCTTTCTAGTTGTTTTGTATTTTATACAACTCCTACCATTACTTAAATTAGTTTATGCAGAGTCTTCTCTTTTTATTTATTTATTTTTTTATCATTATTGTATACAAATGGGATACATGTTGTTTCTCTATTTGTACATGGAGTCAAGGCATACCATTTGTGTAATCATACGTTACAGTCTTCTCTTTTTAAATGTCTTTGCCTTATTATCCATCTTCTTACTGTTCATATTTTTTAAAATCAAAACTGCAGTACAGACCCATAAAGAACAAAGACCTCGTCATTGACTTACATATAATCCTAGCCACTAGCACAGGGTGTTTTATACATGCAATGAGTATTTGTTAAATAGTATTCAGTAATTAGGCAGAGACTATAGTTCTTGTCTAAGTTTCATCTTTTGGCTTTGTGCTGAACACATTGTTGATACTCAAGAACTTCTGGATGATTCTTGATGATTCTGAATGATTTATTTATTAAAGTATGATTTAAAGTATGATTATTTGGAAATTAATGATATTTCTATAAAAGTAATAAAGCCATATAGTCTTGGCTAATATGATTGGAATTTTTTTCCCTTTTCTACTCTAGTCTATTCTTCAGTTATATAACCTCCTTTCAGTTCTTTCTTCTATCATTTATTCCGTTACTAAACTCTATTTAAAATGATATAATTCACCATTCTAAAAAATACCTTGTAATTTTTAAGGCAGTTTGGTTTAAAAAATGTTTAAGTTCCTTAAGCACCTACTGGATCATTAACTGAATGTAGAATAACCAAGAGGAGAAATAGCATTTATAAAGGATTAGACATGATAAAAGATAAACATGGATAAATAGAGAGCATTTTCTGTTCTGAATTTTTTTACTGCTTTCTATTTGTGGTTTGTCTCATTTAACTCTAGTTTTTTTAGTGGTTATATGATTATAACATTGAAATTCACAAATTTGTTGTTACTTTGATATAAGGTATAATTGAGTTTTTTTGCTCTATATTGTGAGAATTTACTAGGTTTTTTGGGGGAGAGGGGAGTGTTGGAGGTTGAACTCAGGAGCACTCCACCACTGAGCCACATCCCTATCCCTATTTTGTATTTTAGACTCTCACTGAGTTACTTAGTGCCTATCTTTTGCTGAGGCTGTCTTTGAACTTGAGATCCTCCTGCCTCAGCCTCCTGAGCAGCAGGGATTACAGGTGTGCACACCACCAGGCCTAGCAGAATTTACTATTTTTTTTTTTTAATTTACTAGTTTTGATAAGAGGAAATACCTTCACAATCAAAAAATGTTAACTCAGTTGTACCGACATGTATACTGAAATAGTAAAATGGCTATTAGTTTTTCCAGTGAAAAGAAATAAAAATACATTTACTTATTCTATTGTAATTTATAACTGCTACTTATGAATATAAGCATTTCTTACATTTGCTTGTTTTAAAAATTTCACATTTTGGGTTATGAAGGTAAAGAATGTAATTTTAAGCTATTTCTAATGTGGTTACATGCAATTGCAATTATGTCACCTCATAAAATAAAGAAACTTCTAGATGTTTAATAAAGATCTTAACTCCCTCCAGATTTGTTTTGTTCTAAATGAAAGCAGGTGGTGAGCATTGTCATGTTCTGATATATTGAAATTACTAAAATATTTAATAAGCTACCAGGGTTTGAAGTAGTAGCCAGATGTTTTCAGTTTCCCCAGGATGACTTTTTACAGCTAAGCATTTACAGTGGAAATGAGCAAACTTTGCCAGTTTAACCAAAAAAAGGCAAATAAAAAACAAATACAACAAAGTTATTTCTTTTGAACTAAAATAAAAATTACAACCACTATGCTTAGTTTGTCTTATCACTTTATAGTAAAATAAGATTTCCGCAGCATAGCAAAACATGAAAAAGACTAAAATTCTATCTCTTTCCCCACCTTTTAACAGGTATTTTGAGGCATACTTACATTCCATAGAATTTACCCATTTTAAATGTACAATTTTATGACTTTTTAATTATATGATTGTATCCAGTATCCAGTTTTGAGAGCAATTTTATTGACTTTTAATTGACATACAATAAACTACACACATTTATTAAAGTACCTAGTCTTACTTTCATTATTTCCAGTGAGAAATGTGCCTCTTCCTTCTTCTTTCTATTTTATTATTATTATTATTATTATTATTATCATCATCATCATCATCATCATCATCATCATTATTCCTCTGTATGTGGCATGGCATTTTTTTTTGCTACTTTTAGTGTTTTCTGTTTATCACTGCTTTTGAGAAATTGGCTTATGGTGTAGTTCACTTGTGTTTCTTTGGTTTGGTATTCCTTGAACTTCTTAGGTTATAGTTTTCATCACATTTGGAGAATTTTTACCTATTCATTTTTTTCATACATATTTTCTGTCCCCTATTCTCCCTGCTCTTTATCAGGAACTTCAATTACACATATATGAGGCTACATGATGTAAAATCATAATTAACATATATTCTGTTCTTTTTTTCCCTTCTCAAGTCTTTCTAGTCTTCCACTTTTAGTCATTTCTATTACTGTGTCTTCAACTTCACCAATCTTTTGTTCTAAATATTTAATCTACCACCAGTTCTATTCAGTGGACTTTTAAAGACATCTCAGACATCATTGTCCTTGAGTTCCCAGTACAAATTTGAGTTTGGGTCTATTTTATTTCTTCCATGTGGTCTGTTCAACTTCTGAACAGATGGAATATAGTTATAATAACTTTAATGTTCTTGTCTGCAAATTTTAACATCTGTATCAGGCTACTAACTTTGTTGTAATTGGAACAGTGATAGAAAACAAATATACCTGCTAATCTTTGATTAGATGGAAGACATTTTGAATTTTACCTTGTTGAGTGATAGATACTTTTTAATTCCTGTAAATATTTTTAAACTTTGTTCTAGGACAGAGTTACTTGGAAATAATTTGACCTTTTCAGTATTGCTTTTTAACATTTGTTATGTATAACAAGAGCATCATTTAGGGTATTTCTGCTGGGGCAAGATTCTCCAGTGTTCCAGGAATTGAGATTTTCAGTCCTAGTTGGTGAGGACATGCTTTCCTCCCTATGTACACTGAGTATTGCTCTTTCTGATTTTTCAGATGGTTCCCTTTCCTCACACATTTTATTCATAAACAAATACTGATTAGTACTTGGAATAAATTATGGGGGAGACCTTCTGAAGGTCTCAGGAGTTCTCTCCCTGGGAATATCTTTCCTTTACCTGTGAACTCTAGCAGCTTTACTGTCCTTGTACTCTTGATTTGTCTTTGCAACTTGACTCCACCTGAGTTACCTTCCCTTCACTGGGTCTTGAAAACTTTTAAGATAGTAAGTGGGAACAATCTTAGGACTTGCCCATTTGTTTCCCATTTTTCAAGGATCATAGTTCTTCAATGCCTGATGTCCAGTATCTTTAACCCTTGTTTTCATATACCATCTGATTTCTTTTTAGTTGTTTTAATTGGGAGACTTTGTTAGTACTACTTGGTTAGAAATGTAAGTCCTTTGGTTACTTTTCAATAATCAAAAACTTTAAATTAACATAGTTTTAGTTTTTTAAATTTGATGGGACAACTTGACTAGGAAATATTCCTGAAGTTTTATTCTGTGGGCAACATTTAAAATGTTACTACTAAAGCAACTTTTCTGTGTGTGTGTGTGGTTCTGGGGATTAAACTCAGAGCCTCAGGCATACTAAGCATCCACACTACCACTATATTCTATCACTCTACCACTCTCTAACCCTTAAAGCAACATTTTTTATTCTAGTATAGTATAGCCCAAATCATGACAAAACTTCATCTCCAGATCCCTAAGTCATAATTCCTCATTTTCCTTTTGCACGCTTTTAGCATTTTATTTGCCTAAGAAAGTAGCAATTATTTTATGCTTAATTACAACCCATAATTATCTGACTAACCTGTCAGAATGGATAATATTTGAATTTTACATCTCATACAGAACAGTGACTGTTTTTGTATAAAATCTGTGAAGTCCTTTTCTTTGTTAGCTGAATACTACTAAACACAGCTGTTATTCACATTATCAGACTTCCTTTATACATTTTTATGCTATTTTAATAGATGTATTATTTCACTTTATGTTCCCCTCTCAACGTTCTCTATCCACATAATTCTAAATTTTTCCATGTAATTATAGAAATGAGTGTTCAAATACATAAGAGGCTTATGTAACTTATTTTATCCCCACAGACAGCTTTGGGAGGTATTATTCTTTTCTGTAAAATATTTTACAGTTGTCTTTATTAAAGTTTTCAGTGATTTCTCTGAGTAAAACAGGAAATTGAATAGTTAACCTCACAGGTCCTGTGGGAGAAGAGTTTTTGCTATTTTACCAGGTTGTTTTTATTTTATTTTTTTATCTTTCTGAATACATAGCAGAAACATAGTTCTATATATTAAGAATTGATATTTATTTTTATTTATGCTACCAGGTACTTTGGAAGTTCGTCTTATGGGCTGCCAAGACATCCTGGAGAATGTCCCTGGACGATCGAAAGCAACATCAGTTGCACTGCCTGGTTGGAGTCCAAGTGAAACCAGATCATCTTTCATGAGCAGAACGAGTAAAAGTAAAAGTGGAAGTAGTCGAAATCTCCTAAAAACTGATGACTTATCCAGTTCAGTAACCACACTTTTTAAGTATTTAACAAATGAAAGGGACTAGACAAGGGAATTATCATTAGGGACAGAAAAGAATGGAAAGTGTCCAAGTGGAACAAAAAACTTGAAAATTATAATTTGTATAATTTAATAAAAAATATTAAAACCTGGGGGCTGGAGAGATAGCTCAGCTGGTAGAGTGCTTGCCTTGCAAGTACAAGGCCCTGAGTTTGATCCCCGGTACCGCAAAAAAAAAAAAAAAAAAAATTAAAACCTGTAATAATAGGAATCAAAAGGGCAACAGATTTTATTTTACTGAAAATGTCTGAATGAATGACAAATAATAGTAATTCTTTTGAAAGAATGAAATATTGGAAAAATCACTCTTTATGCCCAGCTGAAAAATATACAGAGACAATGAGACTTGTTCTTATAGGATCATACCATGATTCTTTTAATGGTTTGGTGATACTTCAAAACTAACATTGAACCCAGTGGCCTGGAGGCTGAGGCAGGAGGATTGTGAGTTCAAAGATAGCCTCAGCAAAAGCAAGGCACTAAGCAACTCAGTAAGACCCTGTTTCTAAATAAAATACAAAATAGGGCTAGGGTTATGGCCCAGTGATCCAGTGACCCTGAATTCAGTACACATACACACATACACACACACACACACACCCCTAATATTGAAATTTGCATAACTAACTACCAAACCTATGTATTGGAGGTAGCAACCTACAAGTCAACTTTGATGGGAGTCAGAGGGCAAGAATTGAGGAGAATAAAATGAAAAAAAATATTTAGGAAGCACTTTGGAGACACTCTGAAGTATAGTTATAAGCTATACATAAGTGTATAACTAGGATGGAAAAGCACATGACAATTTAACTTAGTTTTGAGTACAAAAGTGAACTTGAAGGGCTGGGATGTGGCTCAGTGGTAGAGCACTTGCCTAGCATGTGTGAGGCACTGGGTTTGATTCTCAGCACCACATATAAAGAAATAAAAATAAAGGTTCATCAACAACTAAAAAATATTTAAAAAATGAACTTCTCTGTACTTGCTTGTGCTTAGAGGCTTTGAGAAAAATGTGAGAATAAAGAGTTGTTTAAGGCTGCAAACTCTAAATATAAACAAGTGTAAATGAAGAAAAACTGGATTGTTGATAATCCATGGTGGCAAACAACTACAGGTCACCAACTAGTCCTTTTATTTGCATTATTTTATGTACAAGCTAGATAGCAGTTACCATTTATGTTTTATCAAACACAATAATCTGAAAGAGTCTAATGGGAGTGTTTATATAGCAATTTAAGATTCAAAAGCTATGGTATTGAATATGAAAAACCATATTTTCAAAGAATCTTAAGATTTTCAGTGCTATCAAATAGTGGTACTATGTTTAAAGTTTTTAAGTAAGCTGATAAATTTCAATTACAGATGATGTCTGTGCTGTTTTGAAGCTAGATAATACTGTGGTTGGTCAAACTAGCTGGAAACCCATTTCCAATCAGTCATGGGACCAGAAGTTTACACTGGAACTAGACAGGGTAAGATGAGAAAATTTTTTACTTGAATTTTCATTATACTTAAAATTCATTCTTAATGTTTTGAGAGTTTTATTATTTTGGAAGACTTTAGAAAGTTTTATTCTTAATAAGAATAAAAGAACTTAGTTTTTTTTTTTTTTTTTTTTTTTACATTTTTCATATGACAAGTTATACAGAAGTCTGTTTTTACATACTGGTAAATATCAGATTCCTACCATAGTTTTCATTTGTGCATTTATTTGAAAATGTATAGTTTATATTAAACTAGAAAAGTCAACAACTAGGTGAAATCTAATATTGAATCGTATTGTTGTTTTAATAACACACAGCCTAATCACTGAAGTGATTCTTCTGACATTATCTCATCAGAGCTGGGTTTGAAAGGAGCTCTGAGCCTGTCACAGTGGTACACACCTTGAGAGGCTGAGGCAGAAGTATCCCAGGTTCAAAGCCAGCCTCAGCAACTTGGCAAGGCCCTAAGTGAGACCTTGTCTCAAAATAAAAAATGAAAAGGGCTGGGGTGTGACCCTGTGGTTAAGCACCCCTGGGTTCAGTCCCCCATATTAAAAAAGAAAGAAAGAAAAGAAAAAGAAAGGAGCTCTTAACACTCAAGTTACATTCAAGTCATTTCTCTCTCCTGTGTCTCAGTGTCTTTCATGAATGCTATAAATAGGTAGAGTTCATTCTGTGACTGTAGAACCCAATAGAAATTAACTTGTCACAGTACATACAGATCTACAGTGATAACTTGAGTTTAGATTCAAATTCATTCTCTGAGTATGGGAGGAAAATATTAAAACTTAATCATAACTTTATGCAAAAAAAATTCAAGCTTTTTATTATATAATATTCAGAAAGCAGATTTACAAGGCCTAATGGTGATGTAATTTATGAAAATGTTTTGGCCATTATAGCTCCATCTTTTATTGAGATGTTTTTCCAGTAAAATCTTCAAAGCAAGCATCCTAGCTCAGACCTTTATTACTGCTTTTCTTGGTTCAAAATTATATCTGCCGCTTAAATGTATGTACTTAACAAAATGCTTTAGTTTCCATATCTTTTATATCATCTATTTCAGTGAGATATGTGAGGATTAAATCCATGTTAAAACCAGACACTGTGGTGCATGCCTGTAATCCCAGCAATTTGGGAGGCTGAAGCAAGAGGATTACAAGTTTGAGGTCAGCTTTAGCAACTTAGTGAGACTCTGTCTCAAAATAGAAGGGCTGGGGATATATCTTAGTGGTAAAGTGCCCCTGTGCCCCTGAGTTAGTTCCATAGCTGATACCAAAAAAAAAAAAAGGAAAGAAAAGAAATGAAAATGACTATCTGGGGTTTTTTACTACTTGTAGTAAGGTTATTGTTAGAGTTTTATACTTAAAAAAGAGAACTTGTGTCTTAGTATAGTTACATATTCATAAGTTTTGAACTACTAGACATTCAGTATCCTATAGAATGCTCTTTTCTCTATGGAGATTTGAATGATATATAAAGATAAGAGCACAGAGAGAAAATACAAAAAATGATGAATGCCTGGAAAATCTGGAACGAGAAAATAGTTTACAGTTATCTAAACTATAAACTTAGAACACTAGAAAGTCTGTGATAACTATTGGCTGTTCATTACTTAAGATCTTCACCTAAAATTATTTTTCTGCTCTATGACATTAGACATTTTTTTCTCACTTTGGAGTTGTTCTACCTTTGAAACTTTGAAGATGTTGCATGGCTCAGTAAAACCAATTCTCAGGCCAACTAGACCCTATAGATTCTTCATATTCTTGTTCCTGGTCCCTAATTTGATTATAAATGTCTTAGCAGAGACCACATTTCCTATTACAGTAGTTGCTTGTGTTTACATTGTACATTTTTTAACACAATGCCATTATTTTATTTATTTATTTTTCTGTGGTGCTGAGGATTGAACCCAGGGCCTCAAAAGTGCTAGGTGAGCACATTACCACTGAGCCACAAACCCAGCTTCAGTACATTTATTTTTACATATGCTTTTTACTCGTATGTTGTTTCCTTATATTGATAGAATATGTACTTAAGGCAAATGTTTAAAGAAATATTTACAGAAAATGTTATTTTAAATAGACCTGTTCATTTCCAACATTTTATGTGATATATCACATTTGTCTTTAGTCACATTCTGTAACTTTATCTGTACTGTTCTATACTCTTCAAGATACAAAAATGTATAAGTCTTGGGCAATTCCTGTAGTCCTAGCTATATAGGATTCTGAGGTTCTGGGAGGATCACTCAAGTTCAGGAATATAAGACTAGTCTAGACAACTTACTAGTGAGATCCTGTCAGTAGATAATAGATAGAGGTTGTAGGTGAAGTTCTAAGGTAAGAGCACTTGCCTAACATACATGAGACCCTGAGTTCCATCACTAGCACCATTGAATGAACAAAGAATGAAAAAAATCATAGTTATTTTTAAACTTGTAAGATAATTCTAGAAATGACTTAGATCTAGAATTCTTCTAGAAAGATTCAAAATATATTCTTGGGAGCGCCAATGTTTCATAGAATTGTCTCAGGAGATAACATGGAGTCTTTTTTGTTTTGTTTTAGAATTCTGTGTAAGATGTCATTTGGATTTTGCCACTTTTCTTTTTTAATTGCTTATGTAATTCGGCTTCCATATTATACAAATTAAGAAAATTATGGCCTAAAGGTTAAATAACTAGCCTAGGGTATAATCCAGAATTCTTAATAACTACTACTAGTTCTATATTATATCAAGTTTCTCTTTTATTTTCTTAAAATATTTGGTGTTTATTATTTTATATTATAAACATAATAGCTGGGAATACACTTATGATCCCAGCTAATCAGTAGGCTGAAGCAGGAGGATTGCAAGTTTGAGGCCAGCCTTGACAACTTATTGAGACCAAGTCTAAAAAGGGCTGTGGTGTAGCTCAGTAATAAAGAACCTCCTGGGTTCAGTTCTCAGTACTGCTTTTAAAAAAAAAAACTGTGCAATTTCTCATTGTCCTTGAATTCCCTCCCACTTCTGTGATAGAAAGGTTAATTAAGCTCTCATGAGAGATTGAAATAATCTTAGATGCTGGTGTTTTAACTTGTAATGAAACTATATAGTTTTCACCTTTCTTTTGCTGCTTCCAAATTCTGCTATTATGTGGCATGTCATTAACATGTCATATCCTCCTCAGACTGTGTGACTCCTTTGGGGATTATGAGCTGTATATAAAATCAGTTGGTTTTTTGGGTTTCTTTTTTCTTGTTGTTGTTGTTCTGGGGATTAAATCAGGGACAATTTACCCCTAAGCTGCATCCCCATTCCTTTTTATTTTATTATTTCATTTTATTTGTTTACTTAAGACAGAGTCTCTCTAAATTGCTAAAGCTAGCCTCAAACTTGTGATCCTCCTGCTTCAGCCTCCTAGGTGGGTGGGATTATAGGTGTGCACCACTGTGCCTGGGCCTTTTTTAATTTCTCATTTCTTGACCACCAGGTACTGTGCTAAATTCGTTAAGGATGACTTTGATTTTTCTTTGCTCTAACATTTGCCATTGTTATGAGGAATTTAAAAACACACAACTGATTCAACACAAGATTATTTCAAATTTCTTGAAACTCAACTCCATTGTACCTTACTCCTGGATCTTTCAGCAATGAATTTTGCTATACATCTTAAATCTGTTGTTTTCATCCAAAATTATTTTAATTATGCATATTTATGGAATATCATGATAATTTGATACAGTGTATACTGTGTATAATGATCAAATCAGGGTAATTAGCATTTCCATCTCTTTAAATATTTATCATTTCATTATGTTGGGAATCTTCAAACTTCTCCTGTCTAGTTTTGTTTATAAAATATATAATAAATCGTTGAAATATTAATTCAGTATTCTAAACTTTCATACCAAATCTCTTGTTCTTCTAAATGAGATAATTGCATAAAACACCTAAAATAATACCTGTACATGATGGTTGTGCATTAAATGATAGCTCTTATTACTCCTGGCTCTTTTTTTATGATCATAAAGCTAAATATTTAATCATACATTTCCATTTCCTTAATTTTCTAGATATTTTTCATGTTATTAGCCCCTTCCAAACTTTATTTTCTTCTCCATGTACCCTAAAGCCAGTGTTATTCTGAACTGTTTCATTGCTGATGCCCCCACAACATCCTTCAACCTTGACACCATATATACTGTGGAAATCCAGAACAGCCAGTCAGTCCTGCCATCTGTCTTCTCTGCTTTGATATGCTAAATACTGCTGGAGTTAGTAATACTTACACTGTGGATTTTAGTTTTCACCCTCAGTAGGACATACTGTAAAAATTAATTGTACATTTCAGATCCAACTCTTACCAGTAACTTTTCTTTTCTCCATCCATCTCTTCAAGTGTTCTACCCCATCTCATACTCCTTTACTTCTGTTTTATAGATTAGATTAAACCTGTTAGACTTCATATTCCTCCTACCATTCACTAAATTTCTACATGTTCTTGATTTCAGAAAAGAAGTCTATCTCATTCCTATTAAAAGTCTGTGATCTAAATTGCCTTCTTGTTTCTATTCTTCCTAATCTCATGAAACTTCGTTCCATCAGTTATACCCGCGATCACCTGTATATTTTAACCTCATTTCCTCTTATCTATGATTATTATTGCATATGTTTGCCTTCCTTCCATTAAATTTTCTTTGCTTCCTCCTAGCTCTACTGACCGACTTCTCACAAACAAGATTCTTGAAAAAGTTATTCATGTTCACATACTACACTGAAGCTTCTATTGCTGTAATAGGTTCTGAATAAGACACTGTAGGTATAGTTTCTCATTTAATCCTCACAATAATCTTATGAGATGTGTATAATTATTTTAGCTGTTCTAGGATTACTGAGGTCCCAAGACTTCTAACTTTTATCAGGCCACACAGCTAGAAAGTGGGAGAGCTGAAAATCATCACAAGTATCTTGACACCAAAGCCTATCTGTCTAAAACAAAAGTCTGTATTCTTCATCATAGCTCAATAACTTGTTTCTGTTTCTCATCCTTCTGCCTGTATTTTCTTAATCACATATCACAGCAACAAAAATAATAAAAGCTTAGTGCTGAGCTTCTATTAACTTTTAATTCACCCTAAATGATTGATAGCATATCATTGTACTTATTTTACAGGTAAGCAAACTGAGGCCCAGAAAGGTAAAAGTAACTTATCTAAAGTTCTAAAACTACCAAGCGATGTGGAGCTGAGATTTGAACTATTTGTTCTACAAATATTTATTGCATTTGTAGGCATAAGATAATATGATCCTAGGGCCCTACTGTACTTCTTTGAGATGATCTGATCTCCATGTTTCACCCTTCAGAGCTTGCCTATAGCTTCCAAGTTAAAAGATTATATTATTTTGTTAGTCATACAAAGCACTTCGTGAATTGCTTTACCTTTTTATCATTATTTTTATCATTATTTCCCAGAGTTATCCTTATTTCCCATATTCTAGGCTTACTTACATGAAACTGTGTCCTATCTCTAGAATGTACTGTATACTTCTTAAACTTTTGAACATTTTTTTCCCTCTGATCACCTGTCCTCCTGCCTTCCATCTTGTATTTTCCCTTTAAAAAAAAAAAAATCATTTTATTGCCAGTATTTATTTACATTTTCATCTCCCCAATAAAACTATGAACCACTTGCAAAGAGGAATATATGCTGCTTATCTTTGTATCCCTATCACAGAAGATACTTAATTTAGACACTCACTAAGTATTGATGGAATGAATGGAAATAATTTATGCAAGAATAATTTTTGAAACTTAGCCTTTTTCTTTAACTCATTTTTTTATGTCAACACACCTGAAGGACATGACATGCTGATTGATACAGTAATTACCAAAAAGATTCCGATATAAACACACATATCAGAATCTGAGGGGCAAGATGTGTTTAATGAAAATCCCTTCTTCCTTACTCAGTCTCACCCTCTTCTCCATAACTGAATCTGATTTAATTTTCCATGCCTCACCTGTTATTAAAAAATAATTGTTCTTAAATATAGTATAAGCACTTAAAAATGCTTTTTCCACCTGTCTGATCTTTAATACTCAAGACCTCCATTTAGCACTGTAAGAAATAGAAAATAATGAGAAGTAATACTTCTGTAAAGAAACCTAAGGTCTGATGAGGTTTTTAAAAATTAGTTTGAGCTGGGCACGGTGATGTTTGCTTGTGATCCTAGCAGCACAGAAGGCTGAGACAGGGGAATCGTGAATTCAAAGCTAGCCTCAGCAAAAGTGAGGTGCTAAGCAACTTAGCAAGACCCTGTCTCTAAGTAAAATACAAAATGGGGCTGGGGATGTGGCTCAGCAGTTGAGCGTACCTGAGTTCTGTTCCTAGCACCAAATATAAATAAATAAATAAATAGTTTGAGGCCAAATTAAAACCTATTAAAATGTATTTTAGAAGCTTAGGGATGAATTCTATTCAACATGAACTTTCATCCAAAATTTTTGAAGTCATAAGGGTAGTTTCATTCTAATGTGTAATTCACTGAACTTCTATTCTTTACTTCCTCCCCCCACCTTGTGTGTTAGCATCCACATATCAGAAATAACATTCAACCTTTGGTTTGGGGGGGATTGGCTTATTTCTGAATATACCTCAGTGAATCTCCATATCATGTACAACCACAAGACTGGAATCCTAATTAGAATAATGTATACTCCATGTTTTTGTAAATATGTCAAAATATACTCTATTGTCATGTATAATTTAAAAAAATAAAAAATAAAAAATTTAAACATTTAAAAAATAAAAATACAGGAGGGTAAACCCACCAATGAATAAACAGAAACATAATGGAATTATTATTTAGAGACTATAAAGTAAATATTTAAAGAATATATAAAGTAAATATTCAAAAGAATTTTAAAACATAAGCGAAGAATAAAAAGTCAAAAAGAGTAGGCAGAGATTTAAAAGAACCAAATAAAATTGTAAATGTCTGGAATTTGCTTCAAAATAATATGGGAGTAAGTAGCTCAGAGGCAGAGTGCTTGCCTAGTATGTGTGAGGCCCCAGCACCAGAAAAAAAAGAAAAAAAAAAGGAAATGGCGGGTTAGAAATAAAACATGATTGACCAATTGTTGATAAATTTTTAATGCTAGTGGGGAAGAATAACCAAACAGAACTTGTAAAAATAGGAAATGTAACATTGGACATTGAAAACTAAGAGGATAGGCTAAACAGAAGAGTTGGCCTGGAAGACAGAGCTAAAGAAGTTGCCTGGAGTACAACACAAAGAGATAAAAATTTTGAAGGAGAGCCTAAGAGACATGAAGGATAGAATGACTAACACCCGAAATGGAGTTCCAGAAGGATAGAGTAGTAGAGACTATCTGAAGCAATCATGGCTGAAATTTTCCAGAATTGATGACAATCACAAATTTTCAGATTTGAGAGCACAAGTACCTAAAAGGATAATAAGATAGCTACATCTAAAAACTAAGAAATGGGTGGAAGATGTGAATTGGATTGTCAAGACTGTCATTGTTTTAGAGGTGAAAGTTTAATTTGGTCTTCATGAAAAGAGAATTTGGACTGGTTGAGGAAAAGACTAGCAGGAAAATCTTATGTAACAACATTGGTTTTGGTTGAAGAATAAGATAAAAGCTTAGAAATAGTAACAATATGTATAAAGTCATGGAGGCAGAAAAGTATATAATAAGTTGGGAATAAAAGGGAGACTGTGGAACTTTTTAGCAGATATGAATTGACACATTAAGTGACTATGCACAATTAGCACTTAATAGTTTCTATTGTAATTATTTACTTGTCTTTTGCACTATAAAGGGAGTAGAATTATCCACATCACAGGCTGACTTCAAGCAGAGATCACATCCTTATATTCTTCATTTTATCTATGCTGCTCTCTGTATTTCTCATCCTCCCAGAAAACTCCAAGGTTTCACATACATTTCAACTCAAGAGTCTTCCTCACTGGACTCCTTAACTGAAAACATGTTACCGTTTCCTTGGGTAGTTATTTTCTGTTTGTCCCTAGTGGGTTCTAGTTTTCTTTCTACCCCATCCTATTCTGTACTTCTATAGACTGGTGGGTGGCTGTGAAATTTACTGGGCTCTGATTTAAAATGGAAGATACTGGGAGATTAGAGAGTAGACAGAAAGGGCAATCAGGATATTTATTTCCCTTCCTTCATCTCCACTTTGCTGTTTTTCACAGTAGTAGTTCTATCGCTACACCTTCTCTGGACAGTCCCTTTTCCAAGATCCAGTCATTCTCAGTGGATTCTGGCAATATTGCCTCTTATCCCTAATGTGGTGATGGATTTCTACTGTTGCTAGTCTTTTGATTTTTGTTCTTTTTAGTTCCTTAACTTACATTCTGTAAGTAGCCAATTTTTAAACCCTCTTTAGTTAAATTCTTTTAGATGCAATCTGCTTGCTCTTGGGATCTTTTTTGTTGTTTGTTTTTTTTTGCGGTGCTGGGGATTGAACCCAAGGCCTTGTGCTTGCAAAAAAGCACTCTACCAACTGAGCTATATCCCTAGCCCCTTGCTGCTGGGATCTTAACCGATACATTTCCCAAGCCTGTGTTGTCCACAGAAGCCCACTGAACACCAATAAATATGATCCCTGCCATGTGTATCTTTGTAAAATTATCATCATTCCTCAGCTCTTGAATTTCCTAAGCTTTGAGTAATTTTCACTATTGTAGTAACAGAAAGTTCATGTTTTGCCTCTTTTCAGTAGTGGAGCCTCACCCTCCTTTTATTAAAGTCCCGAAACTTTCTCAGTTCAGTGTTCTCAGTGCTTTGGTAATTTTTTCATAGTATGTCCCTAGTGCAAAAGAAATACCCAACACTCCATGTATTAAGAGGTAGTTAATAAGTAGTGTCTATGTACTAGATACCCAACCCAATACTTTTTGGAAAAAAAAAACAAAACACAAGTATTAAAGAAAATAGTTTTATTTCATTCTTATAGAACTAAAATTAATAGGATGTCTGCCTATTGTGCACTGTATTACTTCTCAAATCTCTGACTTTAATGTATCCTCCTTTTCTCTTCCACAGATTTTTCATATGGAGTTACTTTTTATTATTGTCAAAACCTAGCTTAGCATGGATATGATGTCATCAAAAGGAATGTAGTGTTCTAATGGTCAAACTACGAATTACCTTGAGCTAGTGGTTCCCATGGTGTCCAATAGATGTCAGTGTTTCCTTTTAAAAATGAAAGTAATCTCCGGCTAAAATCCCAGAACTTTTCAGCAAGCATTCAGAAACCTCAGCCTCTTTTCTGCTAAATGTGTACTTTTTTTTTTTAACTGCCACACATTTTTTAATTTGTTGCTCTCCTTCCTCCACTATGTGTAAAGCTGATTCAATGTGTCTTAACTTTTTCTATTTACATTCACATCTTGGAAAAATAAACCTTGCAGATTTCTTAATTCTGCTGTACACTTTTCTCATTGATTCTAGATTCAAATACAGCAAAATTAAACATGAGCTTTCGTAGTATGCCAGTACTGCTAGTTAGTTAACCTAATTCAAATTGTACCAGCTTTTTTGGTAGTAGATTTACTCCATCTAGAATTTCATTATCTAAGAGCATGTTATATGTTTGCAGTTGTCTATGAGCATACCCTTGCCTTATAGAACTGATCTGCTTCATCTGGAAAATTTCTACCAAACCAGCAAACTTGTAGGTTCAAGTCTAAACAGTAGTGGCTTCTTCATTCTGTATCCCAGGCTAACTTACCCAAACTGTACTGGTTATCAGGGGTTAAAAAGGATTGAGGATTCATGACACAGATTATGTAGTACTAAAGTAAAATATCTCTAGATCACAGCCTCTTATGTTCTGAAGAGAGTGATGTTCACAGGGAACAGTGCAAAGTAACAAAAAGTAAAGAGCTTCATACTCATTTTCATTATAGAGCTCCAGGAAATCTAACTTAAAGTCTATTCCATCCTAAATCTCAAATCTATAACATATTTCAGTTTGAAGCATGGAATAAAGAGCCTAAGGAAAGAGAGATGAATCAATATATTAGTTTTACCAGAATGGCTAAAATAAATAGCAAATGAGGTGAGTGAATCTGCTTTCATCCAGGGTAAGACATAATCTCACCAATTTTAGCATTGTGAAAGTATGAGAACCTATAACAAATATTAATACCATCCTCAGTATCTGTGCCATTTGCATCTGCCTGTATGTCTATAACAAGTTTTCTTCCCCAAGGAAGAAGACAGGAGAAAGTAATCCTCTCTTGCCCTGGTCTAAAAATAAGTAATCTAAATAATCAGTCCCCAATATAATTGTTTTGCCAGCGTATTTCACAAAATAAATGCTACCAAAATATGTAAGCTTTTAACTTGAATATACTCTGACAGCATTAGTATCACATGCATTCTCTACACCATTTGTGAATCCTAAAGTAATAATTATTCTTCTCATTTTTTTCCCTTCCATAACAAGCTTTCTCTTCCATTTTAATAATGAGTCAGGGGGAAGAAATGAGTTAGGAGGCCCTGGGATCACAAGCCATTTATATATTTTTCTGAGTCTTTTCCTGATTGACTATGAGTCCTTCTCATAGTGTTTGTGTTACGTAGCATTGTGTTAACGATAGATTTTTTTCATGTTGCATTTTATAAGTGTTTATCTGTTCATTTGCATCAACCTGTTTTATAATTTAAAGAAAGAATTTTTATTACCTATACCAGGAACTTATAAAATAAGATGCATGTCTTTATAAATTGTAAGTTGTCATATAAGAGAAGGAATTTGTTACTTTGCAGTCCCTAAAGAGAAGAATGTTTTTCTCTTTTTCTGGATGGTCTACAAAATCCTGAGAAACAAAATAATGGAAGAGTCTACTACTTCATTATAATTAAAATGTATATAGATAATAACGTATGTAGAGGTCAGTTTATGACTTGACTCCAACTTATAAACTACATTCTGTGGTTGCAATTAGTAATAGGTTGTTAAAACCTTAAATATGTTTCATCCTGTAAGCATTATGTTTCATGATTACCATATATTCTTTCCTAAGGATTATGTTATATTTAACTGGTTCCTGGATTTTAGTCATTAAAGTTCTTACTGTTTGTTATAAATAAATAAACATTTTGCGGTAGAAAGTACAAGCCAAATATCCCCTTTCCTCCCTACCTACGCCAGCTGCTATGCTCACTAGCCTTACTACCTGCTGAATTTCTTTTGAAGATTAAACTATATAATATTAATATTTTTAAAGTGTTTGACACAATGTGTGGCACATTGTAAGTGCAGAATAAATGCTGTTTTCAGACCTTTCTCTTCCTTGGTAGTGAGAAGGAAATAAGGTTTGACATAGATTCTATGAGGCAAGTACTTGGGTCTTTTCATGGTAGCACAGCAGGTGATGCATATGAAAAAGGGAAATCAGAAAGATTGAAACTTTAAACGGGAAGACTTCTGTGGGCATTCATCTGTACTACTGGTTCCCAGATGCATTCTTTAAGTGTACTTTGGAAATACCTTACCCGGAGACTGTCTCATTGAGTTTTGTGCCTTTAAATTAAAATGTACTCATTTGTTAAAGAAATATACAATTGAGAAACATTATAGAATTATGTTTAAAATAGTGTTTGTGTTATCTTTGTTCACTGTATTTCATATTTTTTGTGATATTTTATTCAAGTGTGTGTCCAATGATGTCTTTTCTGTTTATTTTTTTTTTAATTATCCTAGTCACGTGAACTGGAAATTTCAGTTTATTGGCGTGATTGGCGATCTCTGTGTGCTGTAAAATTTCTGAGGTTAGAAGATTTTTTAGACAACCAACGGCATGGCATGTGTCTATATTTGGAACCACAGGGTACTTTATTTGCAGAGGTAATAAATGTATTTTATTAACTGTGTATAACTACAATTGAAATTATGTATAGGTAACATGATGTAGAATTAGAAAGAGTATTAGGCTGAAAGATGACTTGAATTCTTGACTCAACTCTGCCACTGAATAGGTATGTGATCTTGAGAAAAATCATTTCTCCTCTTTATATCTGTTTTCTCATCTAGAAAATGAGGGGATTGGACTAAAGTATAGCTAAGATTCCCTTAAGTTTCAAATGCTATGAGTTTTGTGGATTTCAAGAACCATAAATTCAGTGCTATTTTCATGTCAACTTGACCTTTCATCACTGCAGGTTACCTTTTTTAATCCAGTAATTGAAAGAAGACCAAAACTCCAAAGACAAAAGAAAATTTTTTCAAAACAGCAAGGTAATTACTAAGAAACAAATATAAAATGTTCTGATGTTTTATTAAATATAAAAATCTTACTATTATTTTAAAAGTAATATTCATACGTGCTTTCTTTTTAGTTGTGCCATTTATTTCTAGAATTTTATTACAGTACATTTTAGTTTACTGTCACCCAGCTTCAGCAGTAGTCAGATGATGGCCAATTTTGTTTAATTCATATCCTGTCTCTACACCTTACTCAGATTATTTGAAACAAACCCAGACATCATTAAATCATCCTTAAATATTACAGTTTGGCTGGGTATGGTTGCACATGCCTATAATCCCAGCACCCTGGGAAGCTGAGGCAGGAGGATGGCAAGTTCAGGGACAGCCTGGGCAATTTAGGGAGATCTTGTCTCAAAATAAAAATAAAAGACAAAAAGAAAAAAAATAATTTGTCTTTAAAAGAAAGAATTCTTTTTAAAACCTTAGTCACATTTATTTATTAGGGGTTGGGGATGTAGCTCAGTTGGTGGAGTGCTTGCCTTGCAAGCATGAGGCCCTGGGTTCAATCCCCGACACCGCAAAAAAAAAAAAAAAAGATTTATTTATTAGATCTTTAGACCTAGAAAAAATATAACAATTCCTTATTTATTTTTAAAACTGTTTATGTTATTTTGCAGTAACATTTAACAACAAATAGTTAAAAATAGTTTTTTAGTGACAAATTTTGTTCTTCATTAATTATAAACTGATGAATGTGAATTTTTAATTATAGCTTTTGGTAATACATAAAGAAATTACTCTTTTTTTTTTTTTTTTTTCTCTTTATTCCCAATATCTACAGGCAAAACCTTTCTCCGAGCTCCTCAAATGAATATTAATATTGCCACATGGGGAAGGCTAGTAAGAAGAGCTATTCCTACAGTAAATCATTCTGGCACCTTCAGCCCTCAAACTCCCGTGCATGCAACAGTGCCAGTGGTTGATGTGCGCATTCCTGAGCTAGCACCTCCAGCTAGGTATGTGTCTAAGATGTTTAAGCATATCTTACACAAAATAGCTATTGTACATATTGATTATAGTGGTTATACTGAGAACTTTAGTTTTTTCTAAGTAGTATTTTTATTTATTTTTTTCTTTTACCATAGGTATTTTTTTTTTTTTATTAGCACATGTGTAATAGTGAGGTTCATTTTGACATGATCATGCATGCACTGGATATAATTTGCTTCATTTCGGTTCCTAGTACCCTCTCTGTTTTAGTCAGTTTTTTCATCACTGTGACCAAAAGGTCTGACAAGAATAGTTAGAGAGGGAAAAGTTTATTTATTTATTTTTTACCTCACCATCTCAGGGGTCTCAGTTCATACACAGCCAACTCTATTGCTTTGGGCCCATAGTATGGCAGAACATAACTACAGAAGAGCATGGCAGAGCAAAGCAGCTAGCATTGATACTTATTTTTCATTTCTTCTGTATGAAATATTGAGTGTTTTATAGTGGCTTAGTTGTTATAAATTTTAGTTTCTGCTTATCATGGACCATTTTTATTTCAACTTCAATTCTGAAAGATAGTTTTGCTGGATATAGCAATCTTGGGTGAAATTCATTATCTTTAGGATTTGATGTATATTACTGCAATCCCTCTTTGTTTAGGGTCCTGACTGAGATTTCAGTACACATTCTATATGGCTTACCTCTAATGGATTGTTTTTCTCTTGTGACTTTAATAAGTCCTATCCTTACTCTGTATATCAGGAATTTTTTTTTATAATGTGTCTTGGTAAGTTTTTTTTTTTTATCTTACTTAGCAGGGATTCTAAATACCTTTTGTATTTGGATTTCCATCTCATGACTAAGATTTGGAAATTTTTATGAATTTTTTTTTTTTTTTTTTTTTTTTGGTCGGGGGTAGTTATCAGGGATTGAACTCAGGGGCACTTGACCACTGAGCCACATACTCAGCCCTATTTTGTATTTATTTAAAGACAGGCTCTCACTGAGTTGCTTAGTGCCTCATTTTTGCTGAGACTGTCTTTGATCTCCTGCCTCAGCCTCCCAAGCCGCTGGGATTATAGGCATGTGCCACCACACCTGGCTTCTGTTATTATTTCATTGAAAATGTCGTATATTCCTTTAGTTTGTATATCAGTTCCTTCATGTATACCAATGGTTCTTAAGTTAGGTCTCTTACCATTTTTTTCTTTGTTCTCAACTTTATTTTCAAGATTTTTATACTTGATTTTTTGAGGCCTGAGATTCTGTCTTCACAGTGCTCTAATCTGTTGTTGATGCTTTCATGTGAATTTTTTTTTTTTTTTTGCGATGCTGGGGATCGAACCCAGGGCTTTGTGCTTGCGAGGTGAGCACTCTACCAACTGAGCTATCTCCCCATCCCATGAATTTTTAATTTGATAATGGAATCTTTCCATTTCCAAGATTTGTGTTTGGTTCTTTTTCAGAATTTCTATCTCTTTATTGAAACATTCTCTCACTTCCTATATGTTCTCTCTTAGTTTATTCCTTATATCTTCTTTTAGTTTATCAATCATTTTAATTATCAACTTCCTAAATTCTCTTCTGGCATTTCCTCTACTGTGATGTCCATGGGGTCAGTTGTGTCGTGGTCTTTTGGGGATGACTTGTTCCCTTGATTTTTTTTAATATTGTCAATATTTTTGTCCATCTGCTGGGATGATCTCTCTTCTATTTTTATAAAAGGGAGTTTTTAGTGAACTACTTTCTCTTGACCCAATTCAAACTTGCTGCTATGTCCAGTCTCTAATACCACATTGAGGGGAGATACTAATCCCCAGTAATTACAGCCACTTCAGAACAAAGATTTATGCTAATAAATCTGTAAGAAAAAAATATTAATAGTGTTCTTCAGCAGCCCACTAATGTATTGTTCTTGGTCAGGTTTTTAAGTAGGGTATTTTCTTTCTTGGGTGTCAGTTACTGTGCAGTTTGTTTATTCTCAGTTCTGATGCAACATGGTTGAACTTGTTAGTGGCATCTATATGCAGAGTTTCACCAAAAGAGTTTCAACCTTCTTGGTTGGACAGTTCTGATGCCCCTCTTCATGGGCTGGAGGTAGGAGAGCAGAATGTGTCATCCTATCTTCCTGCTCTTTCTAGGCTTGGAAGAGATATCTTGGGGCTCACCAGATTTGTTGTAAATTTAACTGATTTCAGTTCCCCTCCACCCTCCTGACCCCTGTGTCAGCCAGGTAACTGATCCCAGAAATCAGATCGCCTGTTGCAAGTGAGAATTTTTCACTGTTTTCAATATTGTAGACTCAGTTTGCTAGTGCTGAATTACTGTTTTGATTTACTCTTGGATAGCTGCTATGATAGTACAACTTCCTCTGCACCTCCTTATTTCATTCCCCAAAGGCATGGACTCCTTATAATACTGTATTCCTATCATTCAAATTGTAAACAGTGGCACAAAGGAGAAGCACCTGCTTCCTCTATTCCACTATTTTGCAATCTCAAATAGTCCTTTTAAACAAGTGCTCTGTTTACTTTAAAAATGTTCAATTTTCTTTTATTCAGTAAATTGGTAAATACTTTTGATTACTATTTTGGTGAATTGCTTTATCTTTTGTAAGTGATTCTACAGTAACCAAATTGGACTTTGATCTTGAGCCTGAACCTCCTCCTGCCCCACCTCGTGCTTCTTCCCTTGGAGAAATAGATGAATCTTCTGAATTAAGAGTTTTGGATACACCTGGACAGGCAAGGCATTTAAGACTTTATATAATTCTTTTTGGCCCCATGAATTCATAGTGAAAGTATCATAATGAATAAAGTGCAATTTCAATTAAAATATCGTGACCTATTTATATTTCTTATTTTCAACTAAATTAAGCTAAATTGACAAGAGATAACCAAATTCTTAGTGTTGGCATGCCATTGTCATTAAGCTAAAAGAGGTGAAATAGGCTGCTTTAGCTAGAAGGGCCACAGAAGCATGGTTGATATTAGAAGTCATGTTACCTGAAATGCTGTTTATCTTCTAACTTGTTTAGTAGTATGTTTTTTGAAAGTGACAATAATGTATTAGGTTTTCCACATTTTTAAAATAGTTTTATTATAAAAGTAATGGCCACAAGAATGAATAACCAGGGCTGGAGATGTGGCTCAGTGGTAGAGCACTTACCTGGCATTCATGAGGCCCTGGGTTTCTTCCCTAGCACCTTAAAAAATAAAATAAAATAAATAACTAGTTTAGTTTCTCATCTCAGCTGTTATATTGATTATTGGAATATTTTTGTTCATATTTATAATTACCTAATAAATTGTGGGTTTTGTTTTTTTATTTTTTATTTTTGTACAGGGGTTAAAACCAGGGGCACCTAACCACTGAGCCAGCCCTTTTTTATTTTTTATTTTAAGGCAGGGTTTGCTAAGTTGCTGAGGCTGGCTTTGAACTTGCGATCCTTCTGGGTAATACGTTGTTTTTTTATTATTTTCATGATTTAACAAGTATTTAATATCTTATAGGACTCAGAAACAATTTTTGATATTGATAATGACAGGAATAGTATACTTCCAAAATCCCAATCTAACTATGAGCCTGATTTTCAAGACTCAAGCCTAGGATATAGTGGTCGAGAACTTGAGGATAGAAGGTAAAGAATATATACAATGTATATACAATGTTTTACTGCCACATATTAATATCATTATTTTATTGTCTTGTATTTAATTGAAATTACTATTTTTCAGAAATCAGCAAAGGTTTCAGTTTAATCTGCAAGACTTCAGATGTTGTGCTGTCTTGGGAAGAGGACATTTGGGAAGGTAAGCATTTGGAGGTTCGGGGTACTTACAAAATTAAGAACTCAAATGGGAAATAATTATCTTGATCTCATTTCAGGTGCTTTTGGCTGAATATAAACACACGAATGAGATGTTTGCTATAAAAGCCTTAAAGAAAGGAGACATTGTAGCTCGAGACGAAGTAGACAGGTTAGTTTATAAAAAATGAAATTGTTTCCCTAAAGTTGTATTTTAAAAGAATTGATACATATATTGCAATAGCAAAACTTTCTAATTTTATAGTAATACGTGAAGAAATTAAATTAGTGTATTTATATTTGGCATAAGGTACATTTCTAACCAGTTTCTTTTTTCCCCTCCTGTGATAATTATCTGGTAAGTGGATACCAAGGAAAGATAGTGAAATGTTTAATTATGTTAAGGTTTTTATAAATGGAGATGTTAAGCTGTTCATATCTAATAAATACTGTTACCTTTTTCTGATTAAGCCTATGTTCTGTTTCATCTTATGGAAATAATGAAATGTCTTTTATGCATAATCTGCAATTAACTAAATGGTTAATATACTGCTTTTTAAAACACTTCTTTGTATTTTCCTATTTTTCTTCAAATCACATTTCATTTACCATACTATTTTACCTTTCCAAAGAGTTTAATAAATGTAAATTGTTGCAGATATATTTTTAAAAAAATTTTTTTAGTTGTAGATGGACACAATACCTGTACTTATTTTTCTGTGGTGCAGAGCATAGAACCCGTGACTCACACATGCTAGGCAGACACTCTACCACTGAGCTACAAGTCCAATCCAGATATAACTTTTTATATATTTCCTAAAATGTAAGGACTTTGAGGATAAAAATTATAATTAGGTTAAAGAATATACTTTAAATGATTCTCTTAATTAAATATGGAATATTATTGTATAAAAATGATATATTTATCACAGAGGCTCTCATTTGACATTAGGTAGTATTTTTCTCTCACTACCAGCAAGTATCTGTTGATTTTAATGGAAAAGAGCCCTGTGTAATGAAAAGAGCCCTAAACTATGAGTAACAAGGATGTCTTTTCTAGTCCTGATTGTTCCTCCTTAGTAATGATTTGACTCCAGGGGATTTCACTGAACATTTTTGAGCCTCAGTTAGCCTATATATTTTAAAAATATGTATTTTTTATAATATATGCCTTACCGAATTATATTGCTACTTTTAATGTTTTTCCCATGATATGGGTAGTTCTTAGAATTAGGACAGGTCTTAAACACTTGCATTTTTTTCTTTATGAAAAAAAAAAATCTTTTATTTTTAGGATTACTTTTTACTTTCTCTCATACTCCTCAGTTACATCCAAATAAATGCTTTTTTTATTTTTAATTTAATTTTATTTGTTTTAATTGATTATACATGACAGTAGAATGTATTTGACACATTGTACACAAATGGAGCATAATTTCTCATTCCTCTGACTGCATATGATGCTGAGTCCAAATAAATGCTTTCTTGACACGTAAGAGTACTCAGGATTTTGCTGACTATAAAATATTCTGAGTACCATATTATGTGTTTAGATCTGTGTTTTTATGTTTTATAAGCAGATGATTAAAACAAGTCTTTGATATCCTTTTTATACTTGGAAAAAACAAAGAATCAAATGTTTTTCTTTCCTAGAATAGTATTTGCTTTATTCCAGATTTATGAATAATTAATGTTTTCCAAAACAATAGAAAACTGGTTACAGATTGAACATCTCTGATCCCAAAATATGAAATCTAAAATGTTCCAAAGTCTGAAACTTTTTGAGTGTGGATGTGATGCCACAAGTCTAATGGTTCAGTGTACACAAACATCATTTCATATGTAAAATTATTTAGAATATTATATAAATTACCTATAGACTGTGTAGAAAATATATATGAAACAAATGACTTTTTTTTTTTTCCCCCTTGTAATGGGGATTGAACCTGGGGATACTTTACCACTGAGCCACACCCCCAGGCCTTTTTATTTTTTATTTTGAGACAGGGTTGTGCTAAATTGCAGAGGCAGGCCTCCAACTTGCAGTCTTCCTGCCTGAGCCTCCCAAGTTACTGTTTACAGATATACCCTACCATGCCTGGAAAAACACAATGAATTTTTTGTTAGACTTGCGTCCCTTCCCCAAGATAACTTATTAGGTATTTGCAAATATTCAAATATTCCAAAATTGGAAACGCCACTCCCAAGTATTTCAAATAAGAGATACTCAACCTGTACTATTTAATCCTGGTGGTTTATATAACTTTTTGCTATATTGTTACTACTTTGAACCAAGACTTTCTGAGAAAACATAATCCTAAAACTTTAGCCTTATTATAAATAACAATGTGGTTTTTCACTGACTAAAATATGTATTCAGGTTTGTAGCATATCTGATAATTTGTTGAACTCTGAAGGAAGTGAATAAAATAAAACTAGTCACTTAGGGAAACAAGATATAAATATATAAATAAAAGAGGCTAGATATTTTTGAGTTAAAATTGAGCAATAGAGACAATAGCAACTCATAATGGAAGACATCATGGTGTACTGGTGGATTTAGATATTTTTAAAATTTTTTTTAACATTTTAAATAGGGTTTTGTAAAGGAGATTGGATTTGTGTTGTTCTTTGGGAGATGAAAGCTATTAAGTTTAAAGCTTTGAATAAGGTTGGATTGTTGTATGTATTTTAAGCAGAATACACAATTTAGTAGTGTTGGGACAGTTTAAAGATTTTTGTGTAAATAACTTTTAGGTTTGTTTTCATTTTTATTTTTGGTACCAGGGATTGAACCCAGGGGTGCTTAGCTATGGAGCTATACTCCCAGTCCTTTTTATTTTTATTGAGACAGGGTCTCACTAAGTTACTAAGGCTAACTTCAATCTTATGAGCCTCCTCCCTCAACCTTCTGAGTCCTTGAGATTATAGGTGGGCACCCCCAAGCCCAGCTATAATAGCTTTTTTCACGTGATGTAAAATTAAAAGTATGGTGACAGTTTGGGTCTTTACAGTGTCTCGTTCTTTTACCTGATTGTCCTATGACATCTGTTTCCTTCTTGTCATTTGCAGTCATTGTCAAAGAATTCCTTTAAATGTTTTAAAATAGTTTTCAGGGATACTCCAGTCAGTGATTCTCCATCTTTTATACCTCTTAAATGTTCAGCACAGGTCTAACCTAACATTCATCTAGTTGAGAATTAGTGAATCACCCATGAAATCACCCATAATTAATTATTGATTCACTCACAGATATAAAACATAAACAATGAAGAGCCTGTTTATCATCTGCTAAAATTCTTACCAATTTCATTGTATTTTGTCAGAATATTTTTACTACATTTACTCACAATTTAGGTTGACTTAATAAGGCTGATAGTTTAGAATTGATTTTCTAGATCTTACCCTTTAAAATTTTTAGGACATATTTTTCAGTAAATTTAAGTGATGACAAAAATCAAAACTTGTATCTTTAAATTTTAAAATGAATTTAACATTAACATTTAGTATTAACATTTAGAAACTTAACATGGTAGTAACATTTAGAACCTTTCCCAAATTAAAAAAAAAAAAAAAAGTTATGTAGACATAAGCCTAAACATTAAAAAGCAATAACACTGTGGCTTTCTCAGCATATATAAATTTTAAAAAATAGTATTCATGGAATCAAGGGTTAGGAGTCCATCCAGAATGTGACAAGATTAAATAGAGTTTAACATTTTATTATAATAACTTCATTTAGTGTATTTAAAACAATTAACAGGTGTTTTAGTTCATGATCCAGTAGAAACCATGTTATCATAGGATTAAGAATACTAGATATGAGGCGCTGGGGGTGGAGAAGGAGGATTAGTCAGAGTGGAGCGAGTGAGCCGAGTGATTGTGCAGTCGCCTCTCGGAAACCGGTAGCGCTAGCAGCGTGGCTGACCAACTGACTAAAGAGCAGATTGCAGAATTCAAAGAAGCTTTTTCACTATTTGACAAGGATGGTGATGGAACTATAACAACAAAGGAATTGGGAACTGTAATGAGGTCTCTTGGGCAGAATCCCACAGAAGCAGAATTACAGGACATGATTGATGAAGTAGATGCTGATGGTAACGGCACAATTGACTTCCCTGAATTTCTGACAACGATGGCAAGGAAAATGAAAGACACAGACAGTGAAGAAGAAATTAGAGAAGCATTCCGTGTGTTTGATAAGGATGGCAGTGGCTATATTAGTGCAGCAGAGCTTCGCCATGTGATGACAAACCTTGGAGAGAATAGATGAAGAGATTGATGAAATGATCTGGGAAACATATTGATGGTGATGGTCAAGTAAACTATGAAGAGTTTGTACAAATGATGACAGCAAAGTGAAGACATTGTACAGAATGTGTTAAATTTCTTGTACAAAATTGTTTGCCTTTTCTTTGTAACTTATCTGTAAAAGGTTTCCCCCTACTGTCAAAAAAATATGCATGCATACTAATTAGGACTTCATTCCTCCATGTTTTCTTCCCTTATCTTACTGTCATTGTCCTGAAACCTTATTTTAGAAAATCGACCAAGTAACATGTTGCATGTGGCTTACTCTGGATATATCTAAGCCCTTCTGCACATCCAAACTTTAGATGGAGTTGGTCAAATGAGGGAACATCTGGGTTATGCCTTTTTTGAAAGTAGTTTTCTTTAGAAATTGTTAGCATGTTTTTGTTGAAGTGTGGAGTTGTAACTCTGCGTGGACTATGGACAGTCAACAATATGTACTTAAAAGTTGCACTATTGCAAAATGGGTGTATTATCCAGGTACTTGTACACTGTTTTTTTGTACTGCTGTTCTTGTACCAGAAACATTTTCTTTTATTGTTACTTGCTTTTTAAACTTTGTTTAGCCACTTAAAAGAAAATCTTCTTATGGCACAATTTGCCTCAAATCCATTCCAAGTTGTATATTTGTTTTCCAATAAGAAAATTAAACAATTAAAAAAAAAATACTAGACTCCTCTACCAGATATAATTCGTAAATGTTTTCAAAATCCTATTTAATTTTTCAAGTCATTGGCAATTTAATCTGGGTATCCAAATAAAAAATACTTCATCTTTTTTTGTTGATTTGTTTAAAAATTAACCCTTTCTTAAATGACTCAAAAGGGAGGAGATTGGTACTGTTTTCCTCTAAAACCAGGATTTTAGTTTGACTTTATGGTATGCTGGGTTTGTTTGGAACAATAAAACCAAACTCCAAGCATTTTTTTTTTTTTAATTTAAAAATAAAAGCATAGGGGCTGGGGTAGATAGCTCAGTCGGTAGGGTGCTTGCCTTGCAAGCACAAGGCCCTGGGTTCCATCCCCAGCACCCAAAAAAATAAAAAATAAATAAATAAAAGCATTAAAACAAAGCTTTTAAAAACCAAATATGAGTATCAATTTTTGGCTCTAGTCTCACAAAAATAAACAAAAATTGCCTGTTTTATTATATTAGAAGCATCCTTATAACCTCATTGTTAATAAAGTATTTCTCTTGATCTTTATTTTGATCAGGTACTAAATATATAAATTCAAATTTTCCTTAAATAGTTTTAGACCTTGTTTTTTTCTCCTTTGAATTTTAAATCAAATTGATTTACCAGTTATTTCAGGGAAAGGAAGAATTTTTTTGTTATTTGGGCAAAATTATTGTTTTATATCAATAGGTTTGACCTTGGGAACGATTATTAGGCATTAAACTCAGGGACACTGGACCACTGAACCACATCCCCAACCCTATTTTGTATTTTATTTAGAGACAGGGTCTCACTGAGTTGCTTAGCACCTCACCATTGCTGAGGCTGACTTTGAACTCGCAATCCTCATGCCTTGACCTCCTGAGCAGCTGAGATTACAGGCATGCACCACTGCACCTGGCTGTTTTGGGCACAACACCTTTCTTATTTTTATGTGGTGCTGAGGATCGAACCCAGTGCCCCACGTGTGCTAGGCAAGTGCTCTACCACTGAACTACAACCCCAGCCCACAATTATTCTTTTAAATAACTTGTCTTTGGCTGGGCACATTGGCACATGCCTGTAATACCATAGGACCAGGGATATGTCTCGGTGGTCAAGTGCCACTGAATTCAATCCCCAGTACCACAAAACAAAAACCAAAAAAAACTTAATTCTCACAGTGTAAATGTGTGATTACTGTAGATGCTATCGATTTTTCTGTAGTGTTGTAGGAAAATTACATTGTTCTCAAGAAACTTCTGGAAGCATGTTTTAGAGCTACATGGAGATGTAGCTTCTTTATTTTCCATTTAGTCTTCTAGATTGTATATATATATGTAGCATATATATAGGTATATGTATAAACTTTATATTTTATATGAAAAAATTTGACACACGTCTTATGAATTATAAATACTGCTTTTGAAATTGCCTTGGTTACAAACCTTAAATTTTTAAAAATATATTTCAGCTTACTAAATTCTCTGACCTGTTCCTGATGAATTCTCATAATTAGCCCCTAATTAAGACTTTTTTAAAAATAACAATGATCAGTAGCTTTATTGATAATACTCTGATACTGTCAATGTGAACATTACAGTCATATGTCGTGCTAACCAAATTTTAGTTTTCACTAATATATTTCAACTACAGTTACATGTATATCTAGTGGAGTAGCTTTCATAGCCTGTAACAAAATATATATTTTTTATGATGTTAAAGTTAAGATAGTTAAAATTTTGTTTATTTTAAGGCTTAGTAATTTTTAAAAAATGTTATTTCTGACTAGAATTGTTTTAAGATTGTTTATTTTAAAATGTTATCTCTTACAGCCTGATGTGTGAAAAAAGAATTTTTGAAACTGTGAATAGTGTAAGGCATCCCTTTTTGGTGAACCTTTTTGCATGTTTCCAAACCAAAGAGCATGTTTGCTTTGTAATGGAATATGCTGCCGGTGGGGACCTAATGATGCACATTCATACTGATGTCTTTTCTGAACCAAGAGCTGTGTGAGTATGCTTTAGACATTTGTCTGAGTTTTTCCATGACTGGTTTCTCTCTGGAAAGAAAGAAAGCTCTCTGAATAGATCCTTGTAAGAAATATTAAAATTCCTTACTTACCTTTTACCAGATACTTTTTGTATTTGTTTATTGTGTTGTCCTTGTTGAGAATTTCATGATTTCCTAAATCATACTTGAGAATTTAGACACACAATTTAGGTTCATTTTAGTAATTTTTTTTTTTTTAATTAGATTTTCTCCCTAGGGAATGACATTCTGGACCATGACTAAAAGACAAATTATACTTAGAGTACATTAAGTTTAAAAAAGTATATATTCATATAAAATACTTGTATTTTCTTTTTTATGGGATAATTCAAAAGAATCTGTATTAAGTACTTGCTCACATATTTGTATAAATATTCGTATTTGCATTTTTACAGGATAATTTAAATGATTCTGCATTAAGTACTTGCTTGTGCATAACAATATCTCTGAAGGAATATAAAGAGAAACCAGTGTAGGATGATTATTACTTATTCAGAATGCTTGGAACTCGGAGAGTTAGAGTTTGAAATTTCTCAGATATCGAAATATTTGTTAAGTTACCCAGTTAAGTATACCTAATCCAAAATTCTGATATTCTCTAAAATCCAAAACTTTTGAGTGTCATGTTGGTGTTCAAAATGTTTCAGATTGGGGGCATTTCAGTTTTAAGGTTTTCAGGTTAGGGATGCCCAACCTGTGAACATATTACCCCCAAGGAAAGGAATTCAAAGCGAACTTTTTACTATAGACTTTTTGTAGTTTTTTTTTTTTTTTTTTTTTAATTCCATAGTATTACGCAGGTTTTGCTTTTTCAAAGACTTTAAAAATAATAATAAACTCTTGATTATATGCACATGTAGCATATATATATTTATTTTCCCTGTTGTTATTCAAATTTTATAGTTCTAAAATGGTGGAGCTAGGATTTGAACCAAAAAAAGTGCTCTTAACAGCAACCATTCTGCATGCTGATATTTACCAAATTTATATCTCTAGCCCTGATTTCTCTGAACAGTCCAACTCTTAAGTATTCTTTTCCATCTGTAAGGCTAATAAGCATTTCATTTAGTATTTCAAACTGAACTCCAGATTTTTCCTATTTCCCCTTCTACCTCACATGCCATTCCCCAGGCCTGCTGCTCTTCAACATCCAAACCATTAGCAAGTCCAATCAATTCTATCTTTAAAATATACCCAAATAATAAAAAAAAAGCTTAATTTCAATAGTAACTTTATTGGTTTTACTCTTATTTTTATCATGCATCTGTGTTCTGATAAAATAGCAACAGACATTTGTACTGCACTTTAACTCCTTGTTTGAATCTCATCACAACCTTTAGGTATATGTAGAACAGACAGTAAGTAGTACTACCATAGCTTTCAAGCTTTAGAGGAGGAAATAAGTATTCTGATGAGTATTGAAGCAGTCCAAAAAGAGCAAAAGTCAGGAAGTATTAGAGATAGAAGACTAATATTCCCTGTATATTTAAACATTTAAAGCAAGACATTTAGACCATAGGTAGCCTTGTGCCAACTGCCATTGGAATTTGTTTCTATTTTATATTTATTTATTTGTGGTATTGGAATTTATTTTTGTGGAGAATACAGACCATATACAAATGAACCAATTAGGTCTAGTGAAATACAGTAATAAAGTGCTATATTGTAGTACTCCAAATCTGAAGTATCCCTTCTGATCAGTAAGGTCCCAGCTCAAATGTCTTTTTTTTTTTTTTTTTTTTTTTTTTTGTGGTGCTGGGGATTTGAACGCAGGGCCTCGTGCTTATGAGGCAAGCACTCTACCAACTGAGCTATATCCCCAGCCCCAAATGTCTTTTCTTTGAAGGTTATTTACTGAGTACCCAGCTTAAAATATCACCATATCACTAACCTTCAAGTTGGTCACTCTCTCCTATTTTCTGTCTTATCTTCATATTACTTCAATTCTACTTGAAGTCATCTAATTCATTTTTAACATGTTTACTGTTTGACTCCCTTCACTAACGGGAAGGAATAGGAACCATGTCTGTCTTGTTTACTAGTGAAAGGACTGCAAGAGTTCTGGCACATACTAGGCAACCTGGATTTTTAATGACTAAAGCTATGGAATCAGAATAGTTTGATTCTTGTCTTTACTGTTTCCTAGTGCTATGATTTTAGGCAAATTAGTTTTTCTATCTGAGTTTTATTTTCTACTTCTGTAAGTTTTTTATTATAAGGTTTGACCTGAAGATTAAAATAACTAACACAATACTTGACACATAGTAAGTATTCAGTGAAATATGTTAGTCAGTATACTCATTTATTTCTTAAGTTGATAATTAGAGCAGTCTGCTTACAAAGAAACAAAGAGAAGTCAAAGTATTTTTATAATTGTCACAATATTATTTTGCCACCAAAACTGTGTGCTAAAAAAAGTCTATCTTAAGATGTTTTAGATCATGTTTATTTTAACAAAATTCAGATAAATTCTTGAAACTGATAAGTTATTATATAAGATCTAATGTATAAGCAAATATATATTTCTAAATGAATTTTAAAATCCCTCCAAGTAATGAACCCATTTTTTTTTTTTAATATTTTTTGTTGTTCTCAATGAACCTTTATTTTACTTATTTATATGTGGTGCTGAGAATCGAACCCAGTGCCTCACACATGCTAGGCAAGTGTTCTACCACTGAGCCACAACCCCAGGCCCAATGAACCCATTTTTAAAGAAGTAACATAGAACATATTACCTACATGTGAATATTAGTGTATTCTTAAGCAGACGAACATTCACCAAATGACAGGAGTAATTATTTCTTTGTATGGCAGTAGAGTTTGGATGAGATGGATAGATGAACTAAATATTGTATTTGGGGGGACAGTGTGTATTTTATAGAGAAAATATTCATAATTATTGCCTGTATATTTAAGAACTAGTTTTCTGAGCTGGGGTTATAGCTCAGTGGTAGATCACTTGCCTAACATGTGTAAGTCACTGGGTTCAATCCTTACCACCACATATAAATAAATAAATAAATAAATAAATAAAAACCCATTTACAACCAAAAATATATTTTAAAAAGAACTAGTTTTCCCAAATATTTCCTCTCTAGATTTGTATTTTTAAATTTATGAATTTATTCTACATTCCCATTTAGTAATTCTATCATATTTCAGTCATTGGCTATGCATTTGGGATAAAAACTAACAAAGACAAACATTCCTCAAGAGTTAATATTCCGATCCAAACCTATGTATCCAGCTTCTAAGTTTTGTTACTTGTCCTACAGGCAATTTAAAGCAACATATCCAAAGTCAGACTCATTTTCCCCACAAAACTTTGGCTACCACTATATTTCTTTATCCATTTTGGATAGAAACCTGGAGTCATCTTTAACTCTTACCACTCCCTCATCCTACAGTTAATGAGATAGTATGTCCTGTCATGTTGATTTTTAAGTTTCACTTGAATCCATCTTCAGCTCTTTCTTGTCATTACATTGGATGTTCTCATCTTTTATTTGCATATTCATAAAAGCCATCCATCAAAAAAATTTCCATAACATAGCTGTGATCATTCTCCCCTAATTCAAATGGTTTGATTCCCTACAACTAAGAGAACAAATTTCAATGATCATAATATGACATTCAAGATCCTTCACCAAGGCTGTCTTTTCACACCTCTTTTTCTTTTTCCCACTTAGGGAAATGCCATGTATTTCTCCCACAAAACTGGTACTTGTTACTCTATCCTCCCATTTTCACCATACATTGTAGTTCTTCCTACAGAACCAGATCAAATGTCCCATCTGAGGTCTCAGTGATTACCAAGCAAATTTAAGGTCTTTGTTGTCAAGACTGTACTTTCCTTATTTTTAAATTTCACTCCTAATTTCTAGTACAATGTGTTATACATAGTAAGAACTAAATAATGTCTGTGGACTTAACTACTGAGTTGTGCTTGAAAGCATAAAAATATAAACTGGAATTCAAAAGCATTGAAGTTTATTAAACTTTCTATTATTCAAACAGATTTTATGCTGCATGTGTAGTTCTTGGGTTGCAATATTTACATGAACACAAAATTGTTTATAGGTAAGTAATTTTTTATTCTCATAGCTTACTTTAATATGAATTAGCATTTAAGATAATTGAGAAGGATAGTTTACATTAACTGACTTCTAAATTTTTTCTTCATGCAATAAGTGAACTCTAAAACAGTGAAATCCCAACTTTTTTATTTTATTTTTTTTATTTGTGCATTACAGTTGTACATGATGGGATTCATTGTTACATATTTGTACATGCATACAATATAACACAATAATCTGACCAGTATCACTCCCCAGCATTTCCCCTCTCCCTCCGCACAAATTAGTCACTTTACCGATCTCCCTTTGATTTTTAGGAGATCCACCCCCACCTTTGTTTTCCATTTTTCTCTGTAGCTTCTGCGTATGAGAGAAAACAAAGGACCCTTAACCTCCTGTATTAGACTTATTTCACTTAACATGCAGTCTCTAGTTCCATCCATTTTCCTGCAGATGGCATAATTTCTTTTTTCTGTATGACTGAATAAAAATCCATCTAGTGTATGTACCACATTTTCTTTATCCATTCATCAGGTGATAGACACCTAGGCTGGTTCCATAGTTTGGCTATTGTGAATTGTACTGTTATAAACATGCATATGCATGTATCACTGTAGTAAGATGCCTTTAAATCTTCAGGTAAATACTGAGAAGTGATATAGCAGAGTAATACGGTAACTCCATACCTAATCTTTTGAGGAACCTTCATATTGATGAAATCCCAACTTTGAAAGATACTGTCTACATAATAATTATGAACTTCTTGATTCCTGTTCCTTTGCCCATTTCCTAATTAAAATAGTTAAATTATGAGTTGAAAATAGTCATCCTAGTGAATATTTTGCATTTGACTGAGCCACTGCAGAAGACCAGTACTACTCAAAATGTGCTTACAGTGAGATAAGTAGCTGTGCCAGAATACAAGCCACAATGCTACTCCCTTCGCTAAAAGAAGGCTCAGAGGCTGCTGGGATGGAGTTAAATGGTAGAATCCTGCCTAGCAAATGCAAGGCCCTCAGTTTGATCCCCAACACCAAGTCTTGCTGTCATCTGAACTAAACAGTGTGTTGGTGACATAGCCAGTTTATGTCTGGCATAAACTCCATATCATATTTTAGATCAGTAGTAAGTACTGAGAGCCCAGTAGCTAGTCTCTGGGCCACATTTTGAATAACAAATGCTGTACACCAGATCAGATATTGGATTGGAAAAACACTGCTCAAAATTCACTGGATCACACATTCTAGAAGAATATACAAGTAACCTTGGATAAAATAAGAATAAAAGTTATATAAATAAGAAGAAAAGAAAAACACTGTTCACACCCAAGTAACTTAGGGGAAGACCATTCAGAAATAAAGTGGGGTAAGGATTCATTATCTGATTAACTTAAAGGATAAAATATTTTCAACTAGCTTAATTTGTAATCAGTTAGCTTTCTTTTTATTTTGAATTATTCTCTTAAAAGGTTATACCTCCCCCCAAACCTGCCCACCTTATTTATATTGTTTTCTTAATTCTTCCTTATAATGATATAAAGGCACATTTCAAATTTGGACTAAGTCAAATTATCATGAATAAAAATTAATAAAGCCTGATTTTAAAAAGCAGTTGAATGCTTTTCATACTTAAAGGTAAAATATTCCTTTTTAAAATACTTTATTCCATTTCTACATAATGGGAAAATTACTTAAAAACTATATTATATAGAGCAGTAAGGTTGACAAAAAGAAAAATACACATTTGTGATACAGTATTTAGCTCTCCAATTGTAACTTGGAAAACCCAATCTTAGAAAAAAAAATGGAACTCCTATTGAAATATTTTTTTAGTATGGTATCTAAAGATTTTACATATTTTTTTTTCACTTTTTAATTTTCATCCTGAACAGAGATTTGAAATTGGATAACTTATTGTTAGATACAGAAGGCTTTGTGAAAATTGCTGATTTTGGTCTTTGCAAAGAAGGTAATTGGGTTTTAAAATTTCTTTTCTAGTAGATTTTCTCTCCTTTGTACTTTAGTAATTTTCAAGTTTCTTTGAAAAACATTTTAAAATTCTTTATTAAGATATTATAAATTGCTCATATAACCTAATTATCACATTAAGAATTTTTTCTGTGAATAAATATAAGGTCATGTTTCCAAAAATCATAGCACAAGATTGTCTTTATATGATTAATGATCTTGTCACTACTTTACAGAAGTATTAAGCATCAAACTGTTCATTCTGCTGGGATTCTGAAGAATGAACTACATAATCCTAATAACCTCTCCAGCTTTTTAGAAGTATTAACATTTTAAGTAGAAAAAATACTTCGAGATATATAGCTATCCTGAGGCAGGAGGATTGCAAGTTCAAAGCTAGCCTTGGCAACTTAGGGAGACCCAAAATAAAAATAGAGTTGGGAATGTGGCTCAGGTTAAATGCCCTTGGGATCAATCCCTGGTATAAATGAATGAATGAATATAGCCATTTCTGTTTAGGAGTACTATTAGAATTAGGGACATGATACCCAACATGTTATACATAGATATTCTCATTAGTTAGTGCCTTGTATAGTAATGGACATTATCTGTTGCCCCCTCTATACTAGCAGCAGCTTGTTTCTTATTTAGCCGTGTTTCCAAGCATACAACATAGCACTTGGCACATGTTACATATTCAGTGAATTTTCATTCAATTAATTCAATTAATGAATATACTTGGTTGCCCATTACATACTTACAGACCTTCTAATTGATGGAGTCAATAAATATTTTCTCTAATTGGACTTCTGTGTAACAGATACTATTGACTTAAATACTTTTGTATTTCAAAATGTGGTTTTTTGTTTGTTCGTTTTTGTTTTTGTTTGGTACTGGGAGTTGAACTCGGAGGGTTACTTAACTCCTAAGCCACATCCCTTTTTTATATTTTATTTAGAGACAGGGTCTTGCTGAGTTAGTTACTCAGGGCCTTGCTAAGTTGCTGAGGTGGGCTTTGAACTTGTGATCCTCCTGCGTCTGCCTCCTGAGCTATTGGGATTACAGGAATGCCTCACCACACCTGGCTCAAAATCTGTTCTTAACCCATTTTTCTTCACTAGTAGTTTTTAATCATGAAATCCCATAGTACATGTCTTCCTTTATACCAATCCTTAACCATTGTTCTTTTTTTTTTTTTTTTTTTTTTTTTTTTTTTTTTTTTTTTTTTTTGGCGGTACTGGGGATCGAACTCAGGGCCTTGTGCTTGCAAAGCAAGCACTCTACCAGCTGAGCTATCTCCCCAGCCCAACCATTGTTCTTTATAAAAGTCTTTGGTATGTCTGAGTTTGATCACCATGTACAGCAAATTTAATTTTGCCTTACAAGGATACCTGCTAATTTTTGTATTAGGTTTTTTTTTTCTTGCTAACTAATAATACAGATTTTATCTTTTTCAGGAATGGGATATGGAGATAGAACAAGCACATTTTGTGGCACTCCTGAATTTCTTGCCCCAGAAGTATTAACAGAGACATCCTATACCAGGGCTGTAGATTGGTGGGGCCTTGGTGTACTTATATATGAAATGCTTGTTGGGGAGGTAAGCAATAGGAAATAGGTCAGAGAGGAGAGGAAAAATGATTGAGAGAACAAATTGTGTCATATATAAAACCAGCTAATATAAGTCCTATATAAGTGGAACTTTTGAGTATTTATAGAATGCTAATAATCAGCTATGTTTCTGCCCTACTTCACTAGTATATTTTCTATTTTTATGTTATCTGTGGAATATATTACCAATATATTCAACTATTCAAAAATAGCTTCTTTTATTTAGATATCGTGCTATGGTTATGTCTTATGATTTTAAGGCAAACATGAACAACTGATCGTTTCATAGGGAATAGGAAAGCAGGAAGACTTATGGAAAGAATATATGTATGGAGGGAAGTCAGCCATACATTGGTCAAAAATAAATGTTACCTTTAAAAGTTGTGGAGAACTGGATGTAGTGGTGTACACCTGTAATTCCAGTGAGTTGGGAGACTGAGGCAGGAGGATTGCAAGTTCGAAGCCAGTCTCATCAACTTAGTGAGGCACCATCTCAAAATTTAAAAAAAAGTAGAAGGGACTGGGAATGTATATCAGTGGTAAAGCACCCCAGGAATTAATCCCAACAGCCCTCCCACCCCCTATGTTTTCTGAAGATTAACTTAAAATAAATTTTTGAGGATACCTAATTTTTATCATTTAAGAAATTGAGTTATATGAAGTAAATAAAGGTAATAAGTATCTAATGGATTATGTTATAAAATTATTAGGAATGATAAAGTGAAGGTAAAATTAACAAAGAGTAAGATTTCTTTTGTTGTTTGTTAGCTTTTTACTGGGGATTTAACTCATGGGTGCTTTACCACTGAGAACCATCCCCAGCATGCTTTATGTTTATTTCGAGATAGGGTCTCACTAATTTGTTTAAGACTTCCCTAAATTGCTGAGGCTGAACTCAACTTGCTATCCTCCTGTTTCAGCCTCATGAGTTGCTGGGATTATGGACCTGCACTACCTTCCTTAGCAGGAAAGAATAAATATTTTGACAAAAAAGTAATTGAAAAAACTTCTTTAGAGGAATTTGATCTGGAAGTGCAAGAAAATTTCTTTTATGGAACCGATTCGTTATTTTGAGTTGTCAACAACCTTTCTTATATAATGAAGGCATGAATAGGTTAGCAACTTAGTTAATGAATGAACAAATTATTGAATGTTGGAATTTCTGAAGTTGTGTTCTGTGCTTGTTCACTCACTAGCACTGAACTTGCTTAACAAACAAGTAAATGAGTTTGTCCAACTATCTAAACTCCTTTTGGTATGTCAAATTGGAGTGGATTCTCTGGAAGGGGAAGAAATGAACAATTAAAATAACAATTATCACATGCTAGATGCTTTATAAAATTAGTCCATTTAAATGTCATAGCATCCTGTAGTAAGCTCCATAGTGGTCTTCTGCTCTTTTCCAGATGTATAATTAGAAACACAAAGAGGTTAATAACTTACTTAAAGTCATACAGCTCTTGTGTGGAGGAGCTGGGATTTTTAACTCTGTCACTTTGGCTGTAGAACATTTTTCTAACTCATTATGCTGTATTACTTTAGGACAGGGAATTGAATCCAGCCAGCCTTCTTGTTATTAAGACTCAAGATCCAAATCTGAATTTTTCACTTGTGTTTAGAAAAGGTATTATGTGGTATTTAGGATGAAAAGGTTCCCCTATTCACCGTGGTCTTCACTTTCTAAGAATGTCATAAGCCTCCTCTAACAGTTGTATCTATAAGCTGTGGCAAACTTGAACTCCATTTCTCCACTTCCTTTTATAAAAAGTAACATTTTTGTGAATTTATTTTTTAAATGTAGTATATAAATTTAGCATGAGACTTAAGTTACCAAAAATTACATTTTGTTTAAAATTTACTCAGATATAAAAATGTGAGTTTATTGCAGAATACTACATAATTAATAGCCACTTGATTCTACTGCTTCCTGTTTTAAAGCCACTGCAAGGTTTGACAAAGAACAAGTAAGGAGTCTCCTATGTCGTAGATTTAATGAAGCTTCTAATTAATTTGTATCTTAAATTTTCTCGAAGGCATGGATCTTTCTATTCATTCCTTCAGTTGGTTATTGCAGTTTCATTTCATTTTATTATCTCTACAAGAGGATAGACGGAAAAAGAACTAAGCTTGAAGCTCATTGGTCTGCTTTGTAATTTTATAGCATTAGTGAAACTTTGTAAACTGTGATAAAAGTATAGTTTGATGAAAGTTCATGTCTATTTTCTGTAATCTGTTATTACAAATAACTGAAAATTCACTAGATATGTCATGCATTTTAAAATTTTTATTTGTGTGCTTTTACTAGTTTTGCAAACTGGAAAGATTCCTAGAATAAACAGATATCCAGGTCCTCGTTTCCCTGTGTCGAATGAGAGTGAATATGCCAGAGAGGTTTAAAGTAACATTGGACACTAGCATTGGTTGCTATGAATGTTAATATCTGAATAGATTATTGAATCTTTTCATAAGTGCTTAAACTTGTTAGCCTATTATTAATCCTCTTAGCTTATAATCTCTCAGCAGAAACAAGGTACTTTAACATTTTAAAAATATGTAAATGTTTCTTTGCTTTTGACATACTGTAGAGTGACAGTTTCAAGTATAAAATTGTTGAAGCAGAAGACAAAATCGCTCTCTGTATTGCCTCTTGAAATTCTGATTGAGAAGCCTAGTGAAATAGAGTTTTCCCCTGACTTGCTATTTCAATCACTGGAATAAATTAGATTTGTCCCACATAGTAGGTATTTGGTTTATGTGTATTGAATGAATGAATAAGCTGAGGTTTTGGTAACTGAAAGGTTTGAAATTTTCTTAGTTATGAACAATAAGAGTGACAGCTCAGTCTTTGAAAGTTTGAATTTATTTTCACAGATTCCTCAGTTAAAAATTCCTCCTTTCCATTAATGTTGCTTTCTGCTTAGCTTTTTATTCTTTAAGACCTTATAGAACACAAGCAGCCAAATTAAACCTAATGAAATAAGTTAGCCAATATTTCCCTGATAACCAATGAGAAGATGAGTTTAGACACATTGACTCATTTCAGTGATTTTAAGGTATTAAATGATATTTAGATATTTCTTTCCTGATGTTGAAAAATTACTAGTAAACTTAAAACCATTTGAAATTCTGAGATGGTAAGTCATCTTTCACTTTTCTGCATATGTGAGAATTTCTCCCTTTGTGTATCAAATGTCATACTAAATATAAAGTAACTACATTTTTATGACTCAGGGTCGTTGTGGTCATTGTAAGAAGTAATTTTAATATTGTGTGTACTGAAATGTTTTATTGTTTGTAACATTAAATATTCCTAGAAATGTGTGTTTTTTAAATTCCTTTCAGTCTAATTTTATTGACAGTTGCTTCTTAGTGCATTCTGCCTACTGATCTATAATTGTGTTTCACCATTATTTAAGCACATCCATGTCTGATGTACTTCCACAGATTATATTTTACTCTGTTGTAACATTATTAACCATGTTTATGTCACTCATTTTCTTCTGTCTTTCCACAAAATTGAGTTTCTGGAGGATTGTCTGTTATCTATATATTCCCCATTGTTCAGTAGACACTCTTAAATGTTGACTAGCCAGATAGATGAATAAATGAATGAAATAATATAGGATAGAGTGAAATGGAATGGAATTTAATTAAATAAAAAATAGTATTTTATGATGTAAGCAAATTTTTATAGGATCCACAAAATAAATTTTAAGATTTCAGTAAGAGTATGTCCTGTGTTGGGGTTGGGGTTGTAGCTCAGTGGTAGCATGCTTGTCTAGCATGTGTGAGGCATTGGATTCAATCCTCAGCACCACATAAAAATAAATAAATAAAATAAAGGTATTGTGTATATCTACAATTAAATATATATATATGTATTTTTAAAGTATGTCCTATATTGATAGGCATGGTGGTGCATGTCTGTAGCTATTCAGGAGGCTTAGACAGGAGGATAACAAATTCAAGGCCTGCCTAGATATCTTAGTCAGACCCTGTCTCAAAGAAAGAAGGGGGGTGGGGATTGTAGTTGAGTAGTAGAGTGTTCCTGAGTTAAAATCTCCAGTACTCAAGGGGAAAAAAAAGAGTTATATGATATATAATCTGGGAAATAGATACATATCCATTGTGAATTCTCATAGTCCTTTTGTATTTATTTATTTTTTTGGTAGTTTTTGTTTTTGTTTTCTTTGTCACTTCCTGAATCTTGATTATATTTTAAGTAGATAAGATTTTACTATGTTGAAACTCATTTAAACTTAGTCAAAAATATTTCTTGTAGTCTCCCTTTCCTGGTGATGATGAAGAGGAGGTTTTTGACAGTATTGTAAATGATGAAGTAAGGTATCCAAGGTTCTTATCTACAGAAGCCATTTCCATAATGAGAAGGGTAAGAGTTAAATTAACAGTATGAGTATTTTTAACTGCTTAAATTTTTTATGTTGAAGGAAATGGAAATTTTTCAGTTGACTTTTATATAAGTTGTGTTATTTAGTTTGTAGATGTTGCATGGTTTAGACAAATGCAAACAAAAATTATCTAAATCTCTGAAAGTTATGAGAATCCTTATCAATCAAATATATTTTAACTTTTTTATTTTATGTTGTGTTAGCTGTTAAGAAGAAATCCTGAGCGTCGTCTTGGAGCTGGTGAGAAAGATGCGGAGGATGTAAAGAAGCACCCATTTTTCCGGGTAAGTATAGAAGTTCAAAATTGTTTATGAAACTAGAGCAATTAGGAGTAGGAAACTAAAACTGGTCATTTTATATTTTGTGATCCAGCTAATTGATTGGATTGCTCTGATGGACAAAAAAGTAAAACCACCATTCGTACCTACCATCAGAGGACGGGAAGATGTTAGTAATTTCGATGATGAATTTACCTCAGAAGCACCTATTCTGACTCCGCCTCGAGAACCAAGGATACTTTCAGAAGAGGAGCAAGAGATGTTCAGAGATTTTGACTACATTGCTGATTGGTGTTAAGTTACTAGACACTGTGAAACCAAGCAGACTGACTCACAAGAAGACCTCTTAAAAATAGCAACCCTTCATTTGCTCTCTGTGCCACCAGTAGCTTCTGAGTTTTTTTAAAAACACATGAAGATTTGTTAAAAACACTATTTTAATACCTTCTTGAAAAGTGGCTTCTCAAAGATTTTCAGCAAATCTGAGCACTGGAAACAGTTTCATGGAGTTTAGGCTGAATGAACATTGGCCTTGAAAATCCATCACAGATGAATACTTTTGGATCAATAATCTATTTAAAAAGAAAGAAAAACAGAAAAAGAACCACTCTTTTATAGTCCCTGTCTTTGCCCTATGTCTGCCTTAAGTAGAAAGAAGATTGATCACTTAACTATTTTACAAGAAGGAAAAAGTAGGTCTTGGAATGCTATTACCATTCACATAAAGCATGATTCTGTTTGATTAAGGCAACTGCTCTTATTTTTTTAAAAAAAAGAAATTACTATAATAACAAAAACTGTAGTGGTAGTTTGTGTACCCTTGGTGACTTGATTTTTGAAAACAGAATGAATTGATGACTTCTTTTGTAAATTTTCTATATTTATCATGAGAAAAAATTTTTATTTCCTTGTCTTTACCAACCATGTAACAGAACTTCATAGCTTTCCAACAGAGCTACTTGCCAAACAGTTTTCTTAACAATGCTAAAAGAAATAGGAACATCAGCATTTACTTAAAATGTTAAGAATGGAGACTTCTAATCACCCTGAACCAAGATACTGTGTTACCTTTATGCATTCCCAAATAGACATCCATTATGTTCATGTTCGGTCATATCTTCAGAATCAGTGAACTGATTACCCTTTTTTTGAAATGCATTCTACATTTATCAACCTAGTTCACTTTGTTCTTGTGTCTGCTGTAGAAGGGAACTATATCTTTGTTAAACCATAGGGATTATCATTGTATACATGCTGTGAACATGTATATGTGCAAGTTGTAATGTATTCTATGTGTAGGCTTATTATTTAATTTCACCACTTCATCACTTTTGTACAGTGGCCAAGCAGACACCTCAGACTCCAGCATTTACATTAAGTGCATTTGTACATTTTAGGCCACTGAATCCAGATTTTTATATTGGCAGTTACTGAGGGCAAAAGCAATATATTGTAACAGAATGTATAAATATTTTTGATAAAACAGTCTATATTTTATAAAAAAAAATTATTATAACACTAAAGCTGTACCTCAAAAGTCTCAAAAATAATTTGATCAAATACTTTTTACAACTCTTCAGAGGATCCGTTTGTGGCTTTTTGTACTCTCATGGTATATCTTTTTGCAAATCATGACTTTGAACTTACCTGAAGTTTGGGGGTTTTTTATTTGTTTTATTTTTAATTTTTTTTCCTCCTAGTTCATTACTTCATTGTTTTCCTTAGTTCAACAGCAACATTTTTGATCCTGTACTTAGCATGTTAGGGTCATTATACCTCAGGAATAGCAAGTTGTTAACTAACCATACTGAATTAGCCATTTAACCACAGTGAGCTCATCTCTTAAAAATTGTTATGAAAAGCATGAATTATGAAGAGTTGAGCTTAAATACTTCAGCCTTGCTAGGCGTGTTTTTATTATACTCTAAGAACAATTAAAATTGTCCAGAGATAATTCATATTGCCTTCCAAATCGTTACCCAAAATCTTTTGGGAAAAATCTTGTAAAAAGAGGAACACTATGCCAGTTAACTAGAGGAACTGTGCGTAATTGTCTGGCTTTAATTTAAACAGTATTAACACATTACAATAAAACACTACTTTTGAGGTACAGTCTGCTCACCTTTGCTGGTTCTCAACTATGCATAGAAAGCAATGTCTAAAATGGGCTTGTAGCATTAAAAACTGACAGCATTTTATAACTACACAGTGTACAGAAGAATTTTTTAATTGAAGTCAATCACTAAAAAAAAATTAGAGGGCAGGGTATATTCACACAATTAAGCTGAAGAAAGCACTAATTTTTTTGTAGTTTTAAATATATATATATTTTAGATTTAAAATTTTTAAGAGTGTAAATATATTTTGCTATTACTGTATGTGTATGTGACTGCTCGAGCACTTTGTAAGGAAATTAGGATATTTTAGAATGGTACACTATGCATTCAGATGAAATGTGCCTTTTTGTCATTCTGAGAAAAAAGTGTTTTGCAGTCATAAATTACCACAAAATGCACAAATTAAAGTTTAAATAGATTGAAATTTGTAACTTTGGTTTTAAGTATTATTTTCTTTTAGAAATATCCTAGTGATTAAAAATATGCATTAGCTTTAATATATTCAAGCTCTCAAAGACTAATATAATTGGCCTTCTTAAAAATACATTTTGTTCTGGGGAAGGCTAAAACCATGAAAATTCATAGCAAATTGTCCACCTCACTTGGGAACATGGGGAAATTTTGAATTGTATTCTTGTGAAATCAGTAACATCTTTCATCCAGTGGGTATTTATGGAAAACCCACTGGCTATACACTGATTGTAGGAATATGGGGGAAATAAGGCAACAAAGTATTCAAAATAAAGAGCAGCAGATATTTATTATAATACAAGCACTGGCAGTATATCTCTCGTTTGGGGTTAATTTAATTTAGGACCTGACTTTTCAGAAAATAGGCAAATGAATAAAACAAAACACTAGCCTGAATAAAGCAAAATAATAACCTTTTTATGGTTACCTTATTAAAAATTTGCAAATGGAATACTTTAGAACTATGAAATGACCCACATTCTCCCTGTAGTAAAAAGCGAGGACATAATGGGAAATTGCTTTTGTATGTTAAGTTGGTAAAAGTTGCCTTATAGATGAAAATCTAATGGAATTTTTGCAGATACAACGAAAGGATCAAATAGGAGAAACCCAAAGGAGCAAATGCCAATCCATGGATTGTAATCTTAATTTAAGTTTAGAATTCTTAACTTCTCTTCCAGCCATCTTTTTAGATATAGTATTTCTTGAAGATACTAGCTTTATGTATTAGTATGATCAATAGAGACTTTAAAATCAATGTGAGAAATAAATACTATATAGACATACAAAATTACAGGTAAGTATTTAGATAACTTCTAAACCTGTTAAAACTCTTGCTTAATTTTATCCTTCTAGTATCATAACTAAATAGAATTTCTACTTAGTGATACTCCAATACTTCTACTCCAATAAGATACATAATTTGAGGCATTGCTGGTCTCATTAAAGGTAAGAATGGTCTTTGGCAACCCTTTACCCCATAACAAGCAACCTTGAGCAGGACACACTAGGACTCAGCACCCAAAATTGAGGGTGAGCGTGCCCAAGCAAACAATTTAGGGATACTGAGAGCTTAGGTCTAGGAGCTGCTCAAGTCCAAACAGGAGACCAAAGCAGCAGGAAATTGTAAAGGATAGGAGACAGAATGGCATGGAGCTGGTTTTAGAAATGTAGGCACTTGGAAAAAAAGAGATTACCAAGGATGGATTTCTGTAGCTACAAATCTTGCAGTAGCAACAGAACTTGTATTCTGTGCTAAAATAAAATATGTTCATATAAATGTTTATAAAAATGTTCATATACCTAAGATTATTAACAGTATAGACATGTAGAAAAATTTTAAGGAAATTTAGAAATGTATAAAAATCCAAAACTGAAAAATATAACTGTTCTATTTGAAACTCAAACAGTAGATAAGGGAACTGAAGAGACAACTAGAGATTGGAAGATATATCTGAAAAGTCAATCTCAAAAAGATAAGGAGATGGAAAATATAAAATGGAAATTAAGAAATCTGAAAGATTGGGCTGGGGTTGTGACTCAGTGGTGGAGCACTTGCCTAGCACATGTGAGGAGGCATTGGGTTTGATTTTCAGCACCACACATAAATAAATAAAATAAAGATCCATCAAAAACCAAAAAAAAAAAAAAAAATTGAAAAAGAAAGAAATTTGAAAGATGGAATAGAAATTCCATGAGAAAAGAATGGAAGAGAGGCAATGTTTAGACATAATGATGGCACATTTCCCCCAAATTATGAAAAATGTCCAAGTACAGTATTCTCTAAACAGAATAATTGTTAAAAAATAATTTATGGGGCTGGGGAGATAGCTCAGTTGGCAAAATGCTTGCCTTGCAAGCACAAGGCCATGGGTTCAATTCCCAGCACCACAAAAAAATAAATAAATAAATAAATAATTTATGCATAGAATCGTTATAGTGAAATTAGACTACCAAAGACAACATCTTGAAATTACTCAGAAAGAAAGCTAATTGTCTATAAAGAAAAAACTAACACTAACTCAATAGCAATAGTGCAAACAGTAGATTATCTTAAGCATATTGGAAAGCAGATATCAACCTAGAATTATGTAGAAATTAAGATTACTCCTTAAGAATGAGAGCAAATAACATTTATTAAGGAGGCTCTACTATTATGAATGTTACTGTAGTGAATATTATAAAGAATGTGCTTTAGGAAGAAGGGATATAAATAATCCCAGAAGGATGAGAGATTTTTTTAAAAAGTTTATGAACAGGTAAGATGATAAATATCTAGGAAAATCTAAATAAATAAAGGGATTGTTGGGTTTTCTTTAAAGTCTACATATTCTAAACAGCAGTAAAAAAAAAAAATAGGATCAGATCTAAAGCATTCTAGTTTTTATTGTTAGTATGTGAAGGTTTTAGTTAGGTTTCTTAGGCTTTAGTTAGATGGTCAACATAAAAGACTCACTAAAAATATATAATTATATAAATTGTAAACTAAAAATGTAGAAATAAATTCAAATAAATCAATAAATGTAAATGGGGCAAACTCATCAGCTTAAAGGCAAGGTTTATCAGATTAGAAAACTTAACTACATTACTTGCAAAAAACACACCTAAAATATTTACATATGTAGAAATATTGAAGGTAAAAAATATGAAACAAAAACCAAGCTAAAGCTATAGTAATAACATCTAATATTAGGCAAAATAGGTTTTAGACACACCACAAGAAAATAAATATCACCAAGGGTAGTGAGTTTTTACATAATGATTAAAGATTTAATTTGCCAAAAATGTAATTCTAAGTATGTGGGTAGCTAATTAAATATATGAAGCAAGAATTTTTGTAGATATTGAAGAAAATTAATAAATGCCATAGTAGAAGATTTCAACTCAATTCCATTATTAATAGGTTCAGACTTTTTTAGTTTTGTTTTTTACAGTGCTAGAAGTTGAACTCAGGGCCTGGCACATACTGGGCAAGTACTCTTCCACTGAACTCCACTCCTACCCCTCTTTAGACCTTTTGAAACAAAGATAGTATAATATTTGAACAAAACATTAAGCTTGATCCAGTAGAGATATATATGGAATTCTGTATCTAGCAATTAAAAGAATTCAACATTCTTTACAAGCACACATGGAACATTTATAGAAATTAAGCCATAAAACAAATTATAAAGTATAATTAAATTACATTGTCTAGAATGTAATTTAGACAAAAAGATGTATATGTATAAAAATTTAGAACAAAAAGATGTATATGTATATATGTATGGCTTATATATTTGAAATGTTTAAAAAATAGTGATGGATCAAAAGAAGAAATCATAGTAGCAATTATATATTAAGAACTCAATAACAGTAAAAGCAGTACATTCCTTCAGAACTTCAGGGATGCAACAAAAATAGTCTTCCAGGAAACTTCGTAAACTAAATGCTTATTAGACAAAGGAAGGTTAAAATTTTTATCAAATTGTTCAACTAAAGTTAGAACAACAGAAAAAAATTCAGTGTCAAAAATAAAAATAATGGAAAAGATAAGCTTCTTAAAAATGCTAACAAAGAGGAGATATATTCTTGTATAATTACATCAAAATGAATTCTGTCATGTATAACTAAAAAGAACAAATAAAACAATGAGAAAAGTCCCAAATGCTGTTGAAAATACACAAAATTGGGGCTGGGGCTGGGGCTCAGTGGTAGAGCACTTGCCTAGCATGTGTAAGGCACTGGGTTCAATTCTCAGCACCACATGCAAATAAATACATGAATAAAGGTTCATCAACAACTAATAAAATATTTTTTTAAAAAAATAAGGGGCTGGGGAGATAGCTCAGTCAGTAGAGTGCTTGCCTTGTAAGCATGAGGCCCTGTGGGTTCGATCCCTAGCACCCAATAAATAAATAAATAAATAAATAAATAAATAAATAAAAATAAAAAACACAAAATTTTTAAAGTAATAAAAACTGTCATGCAAATAAATTTGAAAAAATGTTGGAGATACTCCTTGAGGAATATAACATAGAATACTAACCCAGAAAAATTGTAAGACTCTCATAACTGCTAAATAAATGAAGATTAGGGCTGGAGGTAGACCATGTACATGTGTAGCATGTACAAAGTCCTAGTTTTGATCCCCAGCACTGCCCCCAAAATAGAAGTTAAATGTTCTTTAAAGGAAACCCTGGGTCATAATGTTATATAAGTAAATTCTTCCAAAGTTTCAAGGAAGAGCTTAACTACATAACAAGTTTCTAAAATAATAGGAAAAAATGTTTCTCAACTGTGAAATCAACATAATCAAGACATAAACAAGGATAGTACTTGCAAATATACTAAATAAAATATTGCCTGATCAGATTGGTGTATGAAAAAGATACTTTTTCATTAGCAAAGTGCGTTTATTCCAGAAATGCAAGATTGACTTCATATTAGAAACCCTGTCATGTAATTTGACATATTAACAAGTTGAAGAAAAAGTAATAGATAAAACCAATTTCATTCTTGATTTTTAAAAAAACAAGTTTTCTTAACCTGATAAGTGGTGTCTATGTTCAAACAGCACAAACAAAAAACGACATCATTCTCTAATAGGAAACATTGGAAGCACTCCTTTGGAACTGGGAATAGAACCAAGATGCCTGTCTTAACTTTTTCTTTTCCTTTTTTCTTCTTTCTTTTTTTTTTTTTTTTTTTTTTAAAGCAGGGATTGAGTCCTGTGGCACTGCCCTTCATTTATGTTTTATTTAGAGACAGGGTCTCACTAAGTTGCTAAGGCTGGCTTTCTTTGAACTTGAGATCCTCCCACCTCAACCTCCAGAACTGGTGGGATTACAGGCGCGCACCACTGCTCCCAGCTTGTTACTATTTGTTTTCATTATTGTGCTACGCTACTCTAAATAGCATAGGATTCAAAAGAGGAGAGGAAATGACATAATAATTAATACAAGATGCTACAAAATTGGTGACATCAAAATTTGTGCATGTCTGTGATACCATCATCAAACAACTAGAATACAAAATACTATAAAAGCGCAACTTTTAAAAATTATTTGTTGTAATTGATTATACATGACAGTAGAATGCATTTTGACACATTGTACACAAATGAAGCATAACTTCTTATTCCTCTGGCTGTACATGGTGCTGAGGTACACTGGCCATGTAATCATAGGGTAATAATGTCTGTCTCATTCTGCCATCCTTCCCATCTCCACCGCCCCACCCCTCCTCTCATTCCCCTCTGCACAATCCAAAATTCATTCTTCCCTATGCACCTGACCACTATGGATCAGCGTCCGCTTCTCAGAGAAAACATTCAGCCTTTGGTTTGGGGGGATTGATTTTCACTTAGCATAATATTCTCTAGTTCCTTCCATTTACCTGCCATAATTTCATCTTTTAAGACTGAGTAATATTCCATTGTATATATGTACCACATTTTCTTTATGCATTCATTTTATTGAAGGGCATCTAGGTTGGTTCCATAGTTTAGCTATTGTGAATTGAGCTGCTATAAACGTTGATGTGGCTGTGTCATTGTAGTATGGAAAAGCACAACTTTGTGACATAAATCATACAAATATGGAATATAATTTGTTCCAGTCTAGTCCCCAGCACTAGGCCTTTTCCTGTCCTCCTCCCTCCCCTATTCCCTTTACTGGTCTTCCTTCTATTTATTTATAGTTTATTTTAATTAGTGCTCTATAGATATTCATAAAGTGAAATTCACAGTTGTATTCATATATATGTACATACAATAGTTTGTGTATATTACCATCATCACCCATAAACATTTTTTTAAAAACAACTTTTATAATAGTAACAAAACTGAGTTACCTATAGATAAATCTAACAAAAGATATTCAAGACCTAAAAATATTTTTAAAAGTGTAGAAATACCTATTTTATAATATAATGTAGTTTTTCTAAAATTGCCATGTAGATTCTATGCAGCTCCAATCAGAATCCCAATAAATTTTTGTGGAACTTTACAAATTAAGATTGAAAGAAGAGCAAAGGATTGAGATTTGTCAATGAATAGTAAGAAATTTCTGAAGAAGGAAGGAGATGAGGCATTTTACCTGCCTGATACCAAGACTTATAAATGTGTAGCAATTATTGTGTTGGTGCACATTACACATGGGACAGAGTCCAAGGACAGGCCCATATTTATCTGGAACATTCATGTGTATAAAAAATGACAATAATTCAGTAGAGAAGAAAACGTTCTTACCTAGCTTTTAATAAGGGAGAAGATTGTTTATCAATATGGAAATGGAAAAAAATTGAATTTGTTATACCATACATGAAAATTTCAAATGGATAAAGTATCCAAAGCAAAACTTAAAGCATTGAATATACATATGTAGAAGAAAGTATTAAAATGCAAGTTCAACTATAATAAGAAACTTCTATTTATCAAAAGACAAAAGTCACAAACTGGAAGAAGAAAATTCCCATTTTGTGTGTAGAGAAGAATACCTAACATATATTTTAAACTGAATAAGGAAAAGAAAAAGAGAAAAGGTCAAAAGATACAGATGTGCCACTTGAAGAGTGAACATGCCAAAACTACAGTAATCAGAAAACTTCATTCAAGTCAAGACCTTATTGAGAGACAATTTTGCACCCATTGAATTGGCAAAAACTTGTTTAAAATTCTAGTGGTAGAGATGGAATAGAACAGCAAGTTCCGTTAAAATTTCTATGAGGAGTATAAAAAATAACCATTGTGGAAAAAACAATTAGAATTGTGTGTGTGTGTGGTGCTGGGGATTGAACCCACAGCTTTGTACATATTTCAGTACCCAGTAATTATATTTAGGTATTATATCCCCAAGAAGCTGTTACATTGTCCTCCAGTCATCATGAACCAAGATGTTCATAGCACTGTTTGTCATAGCAAGAATGAGAACAACCCAAATTCTAATCAGTGGAAGAGAATGATTCAATAAAATAAGGTGTATTTATACCTGAAGTATTAATGAGCAATAAAAATTAACTGCAGCTATAGGAACAACACAGGAGAACAAAATTGTGAAAGAAACAAAATTGCATAAAGCATATTTTTAAAAGTTTAAAACAATGTTTTTTCCCTCTTTTGGTAAGCAAAAATTAAGGCAGTGCTTATTTGCTGGGGAGGCAGAAGAATATATGATGGAGTACGTAAGTCATTGCTAGTATTTTAAGCTTTCATTCGCCAATTTCACCTATCTTAAGTGTTATTAATAACAAATAAAATTCTCCTTGAGTCCTTTTTCCAGTTTAAATTGCCAGACCCATCATTTTAATCATATATCCTCAGCTCCCCTGTTTCTTGTATATCACTGTACAACCCCTTTAAAACCTCAACCTGTTTTAAATTCATCTCTGCATTCAAATAACCATGCTAATTCATTTCACTGCAGTAAGGTAAGTCCTTAATTTCTCTAATGGTCCTCAAACTTCATGTATCAGAATCACTTAAAGGACTTGTTAAAACACATGGACTTCACTCCAGGGTCTGATTCAGTAGATGGGGCCAGAGAATTTACATTTGTAAGTTTCCAGGAGATGCTGCTGGTCTGGCCAGAAAACAGTCTCAATAAATTAATGGGTTTAAAACATTTTAAAATCATTTTGATATATCTAAAATCCAAAGTTTCACATTTGTAACATGCTAATATGGAAATTGTGTACTTAGCTGACTTTGTTGCTAAAATAATAAAAATGCATTGTGGATTTTAGCATACTTTTTATTAAAAATGACTATAATCCCAGCTACTCAGGGGGGCTGAAATAGGGAGTAGGGATCCCAAGGACAGGCCAGCCTGAACTGCTGGTGAGACCTTGTCTAAGAAGAATACAAAAAGGCGGTGGGATAGCTCAGTGGTAGAGCACTTACCTAGCATGTGCAAGACCCCTAGTACTGAGGGAAATAGTTACTGTAAAGAAGCAAAGCTGCTCACTGGGTGTCAAGTCCATTTTCTTTCCAGAAAATAGACAAGACTGTCATTACCTATCTATATATATGATCTGCTTAGTAAATAAAAGTAGTCACATTTTATTCTTGCTGAAGTCAGCATGAGAGTTAAAATTATAAAAAGAATAATTAAACTAATGTACTAATGTTTCTATGTAACCGTAAACTGAACTCTTTTTTTTTTTTTTTTTTTTTTTTTTGCGGTACTGGGGATTGAACTCAGGGCCTTGTGCTTGCAAGGCAAGCACTCTACCAGCTGAGCTAGAACTCTTCATTTTTGAAGCAATCATGCCAAAAGAGATCAGAAAAAAATATACAGTAACACTTCCTTAATTCAGCATCATTTAGAGTAGTTTACCATGTGTGAATTTGCATATAACTAAAGTTCAGTTTAATCTTATATAATAAAACTCATTTAAAATTAACACAAAAATTACATACGATTTTCCTGAAGATGCTTTAATTCTTGCCCATAAAAGTACAGTTGACTTGGCTTTCTTGTCAGGAAGTTCAAAATTTGAAAAGCTCTTTTTGTCACAATATATTGCCAATGACAGACACATTTACTATCTTTTTTGTACACATATATTAAGTACCAAACTCAGCACAGTGACATGTACACCAAAAAACAATGCAAAAATTGAGACCAACCGAGGGACAGTAAACACAGCTTTCATGTTATGCTCCTTATAAAAGGTAAGAGCACAAGAAATGAGACTGGTTATGGCATTTAAATTATTTCTCCTGTGTATCTGCATGTCAACCATTTGTGTAAATCAGGTGCCTGCTAAGTATCATTAAGGTAATATGATTATGTGGTGTAGTCTGTAAAACACCCCTCCTCCCTTCAAATATCAACACTGTCTCCCCCAGACATGAACCATAAGCAGAGAGTCAGAAGTCCAGGACACAGGATCCCGCCCCCCCTCAGCCCCAGGCTTTCTAGTTCAAGTGTTCCTACTTTTCCTGACTTCTTAGACCTTGCAGGTTTTCCCCTTTGTATGCTGATGTATGTTGCTCATTGCCTCTCATTCTGTGTTAATTTCTGTGAACCCACTCTTGATAGTGTTTTGTGATGAGTTGTATGTGAAGTTGGTAAAGTGGCCATGCTCACACAGCTGCTAAGGGGCAAAGCCAAAATTGTGATACCTTGCCCCCTGCTTTCTCTGCTATACCAGAGAAAATAAATGGCACCCAACTCCAAAGGGCCCCTGATTCCTCCTTGGCAGTTGCTTGTTCTTTTCAAAGGAATTCTCCTGCCTGACCACTCCCTTGAATTACTCATGTCTGTCTAATTGGGATGGATAGAAAATAAGGCCATTTTGTACTGTGGACATGGACATGTAGTGAGGTTACCGGAGATTATAAGTTTGGTTCTCAGCTTTACAGGTTCACATATATTTGTCAGCTCATTGAATGATTGCCCTGAATTTGAATATAGGTTCTGCTATGTGTAACAGAGACCTAATATAGCAATAGTTCGAATAAAGGAGAGGTGGGTGTAGCTGCCCTTACCACTTGTTTATTGGGGATTCAGACTCCTTTAAGCTAGCTGCTTTGCCATTTCTGTATTCCCTGATCAGCAAAGTCCTAGATTGTTCAAGATTATGCATTCTTATTACAGTCAATAGAAACAAGGAAAACACAGGGCACACCCTTTTTCCACACTGGAATGATTCAAAAGTTGTTCCTTCGTGCTTTTATCCCACTGGCCTAAAATTAGCTGCAAGAATGAGGACACAGATTATCTTTGTTGCATATGTATGTGTTTTATTAGTGTCAAAGGTGGGGAGGACAGATATGTGAGGTCTGTGCGTTCTGCCACACACATGGCACATTCTGTTGGTTTCTAGGTGGGTGTACCCCAGGGCTTTATTCCTATCAACATCCCTCAAGACTCAACACCATTCATGTGTCACTGACTGTACTTCCTCTAGTTGCAACTCTTCCAGGAAATTGAGGCACACGTATCTAACTGTGATATTTCCATGTGTTCACATGGATGGCCTAGTGACGTACCTGTAACATGGTCATCGCAGTGTTAGCCCCCTCTTCCCGCCCTTCCCACTACCACTGTAGTTTAAGCAGTCGCCATCTCTCTTTTAAAACCTCCTCCCTGCTCTTCCCGCTTTCTCTTCTGTCCCCTAATAGTCTATTTGCCATTCAGCAGTTAGAGCAATCTTTAAAAAATGTGAACCCTCCACCTCTTTCTCACCTCTTTCACTGTAAAATATCAACCTCTGTCCTGGCTCACAAAGCATGATGTAGTCCAGCCTACTTCTCAATCTCATGTTTCAAGGCTGTCTCCCACTCTGTCCTGTCAAAATGATCTCTCTATTCTGTAAACACATCAAGAATTTTCCCGACTTTGGAGAAAGTTTCAAAGAAACACAAAACGGACAATGATATGGAATACTACTAAATGGTTAAGAAGTCTCAGATGTTTCTCCCTGGTTTGGACAACCGGCTATCATGAAATGGTAATGACAGCAGTTCTGATGTGCTGAGAGTTAAAACGAACCTGTGATGCTTTGCAGTGGGAATGAGGGACTCTTTCTAGAACAGCAAGAAGGTGCCAGGGTTTGAGGAGTTTAGGACATGGGATTTCAGTGTGTTTGCACATGCATGAGAAGTCAGTGAAGAGGGCTGTCAGACTGCTTGCAGTTCCACAGTATCCATGTCATGTGGGACCTCCAGGTTTGGTTCATAATATTCATTTCCCCTTCTGCTGTAGATAGGGTAAGTTTGAGGCCTTTACTGCTAATCATCTGTCCAGATTCTAATCAGTAAAAATCTGACTTGGTCTCCTCCAACACAGTTAACTGAGTCCTCATTTGTGCCCCACCATAACCTCTATCAGACTCCTCTTACTATGTTAACTTGTTTATACTCCTCTGTTCTCCACTGTTTATTCATCTCAGATGTCCAGTGCACAGCACTTTGTCTGACACATGAGTGTTCAATAAATAGCAGTAGCCTTCATCAGGTAATAGCAATCATTTTGTTAAAACCAGGTATTCTGCATTGTCTTATTGGATCTTAACAGTCACCCAAATAAAATACTCTGAATATTCTCAATTAAAACTAAAAGACAGGGCTGGGGATATAGCTCAGTTGGTAGAGTGCTTGCTTCACAAGCACAAGGCCCTGGGTTCAATTCCCAGCACCACAAAAATAAATAAATAAATAAAATAGAAGAAGTAATTTGCACAAAATCAATTTTGTGGGAAAGCCATGACTCTACCCAAGTTGGTGGTAATCACATTATTAATCTTATTATATTCAATGAAAGGTTGAATGGATGGTCATTAATAATTTCAAAAGGAAAAATATAACTGCATTACTACATCCTTTGTTAAACATAACAGAGTATTTGCTGGATAAACAGTTTGAAAAACAAATGGAACTGTTACAAAACTGAAACAGTATAAACTTCACCAGACTGCCCCTACTAGAGCCCCTTTCTACCTTACCCTTTTAGAAAATGCTAAAAGGATCATTGTCCATCATCTCTTTGCTTGTTGGTGTACTCCTTGTTCCAAGAGCCTCATGATACTAAAAAAAGTTGACTCCTCATGGGAATTGAAAGTAGCTTTTTATTTTCAAAACCATGTACCTCCAGTGACCACATAAACCTATTTGTCCACTCCTGCTCAAGGCATAATACCATTTCAGCTTTATCACATAGCCACCAAGAAGAGTGTGCAAACTTGTAGTACGTGATGGTTTAGTCTAGGTACACTAGTCCTGCAGGCATGTTGAATACATCCTATATCTGAAATAACCTAAAACTGATTCTGGGAGTACTAAAACCTCAAATTTTTTCTAGGCATTGATCCATAATTTTATATTACCATATAAATCCTAGGGCCCAGGTCAGAACTTTAGATGTTCAGGTTGTCTAATTGGGAACAGTATAGGATAATGGGTCAAATCAGATGTCCTCTGCTGGTTATTTCCTGCGCCTCAATGTTTCTCATCTGTGAAATGGAAATAATGATGGTTTCTGCTCAATAGGCTTCTCTGGAACTTCCATCTCAGTAACACTCTTGACCTGCCTTACCCCTCTTAGGAGTTGCAGAAGACAGAATTTCCTCTCAAAAGAACTTAGTTTTGGGTATTTATCAACTAGCAGAATCATTGGGAGAACTGAAGAAACAGGCTGCAGATGGAATTTCTGGGACTGACACCAAAGTCCCACAGCAGGATTGGAAGGAGAAATTGCTCAGGCCACACACAACCTGGCAGTTTCCTGGAGAATCCAGAGGCTACCATGCTGCTTCCCACTTAACCCTATTTTAATTCCAGGGTCATGTGAGTGCATCTGATTGGTAAGTACTTAAATTATATCCAAAAATATGGCTTCAAGAGTCTTAATATTTTTTTCTTTCCAGTTTCTACTGTTCAGAAAAGAATTCTAGATGAAGGTTGGACTAGAAGTTGAACAAATCCATTCAAACTATTTGCCATGAAGTGTCCCTGATGTCTATGATCTAGTTCATCTCCTTCATCTCATGCATGTGAGAATTAGGATCAAGGAGATTTAGTGACTTTTTGAGGGACAGTACTATAGAGTCTTCCTTCAGCTGAATGTTTATTCCTCAAACATGCTGGTTCCCCATTGACTTACAAACCCTTTAATTGGGCTGTAAATTTTTCATTCTGTTGCCCTTTGGAATGTTATCTGCAATATTTTCTCAGTGTGTATATATATTTACATGTTGTAAGAATTGCACTGTATTCTGTAGATTGACTTCAGAATCTGTAAATCATTCTAAAAGTTGCCTTTATTCCTCCTTGTTCTGCTTTTTTTTGTTTTGTTTTGTTTTGTTTTGTTTTGCAGAATTCTGAACTACTGCTTCAGTTTTAAGCCAAAGGCAATAAAAAAAAAATTAAAGAAATCATCTCACAGACCACTATTTTAGACAACACAAGGTGAACTTTTAAACCAGGTCATTTTTTTTTTTCCTTCTGAGTAGCTCCAGGGCCATCTCCAGAAAGAGAGCTGAAATTTCTCTTTTAAAGGAAGACTTACCACCTGTTCTAGAAACTGTAGTGAAAAGTTTATACTGCATTGTGGTTTCCTACCCAAAAAAGCAAACAAATTCTCTTCATTATATTCAACCAAATTTCAAGGGGAAAGTTAAAGTTCAAAGAACTTTATGTACAGTTAAATTTTACATCAGAAGTAGAAAGATGTGGAGCACACTTGTAATCCTAGCTACTCTGAAAATGGAGGCTGGAGGATCACAAGGTCAAAGCTAGCCTGTGCAAATTTGCAAGACCCTGCCTCAAAATATTAAAATTCAAAAGGGTGTGTGTCATGTGTATGTGTAGATTTAGCTCAGTGGGAGACCCCAGGGTTCAATCTCTAGTAACACACACACACATACTCCTGGGTTCAATCTCCAATAAACACAGAGACACACAGGGAAAAAACAAAAAACAAACAAACAAACAACAACAACAACAAAAAACAGTAGAAAGATTAATTGCTTCTTTGCCAAAAGGGGGAACATTCAGTCTTGTTATATGTTGCTTGACCAGCCTTTGAAATCAGGTTAGATTTTCATTCAACAAATACTAATTGATCTCCAATTATTGGTCACCAGGCATTTTGCTTGGTGCAAATAAGGCAGGAAAGTCAAGTCACCGCCTCCATGGATTCTGCAATCTACCAGGGGTACATGGCAGTCCCTTGACAATGGCATTCCAGCATCATGAAGTACTTAAACCCTGGCTGGGAGTCAATGAAGACTTCCTGGAGGTCATGATATTAAGATCGTCACTTGGGTAAGAGTTAGCCAGGTGAAGAGGGGGCCAGGGAGGTCCTAAGTGAGTGAAGAATATTTGGATTGCCCACAGAAGACAGACCATGGCAATATTGAGTAAATGAAGCTTCACTGTAGGTAGATAAATGTATAGTCTGCAATCAGTGGAGTGACTTAAGAAGGAAACGGATGTATGGCCCAGGCCCGTAAGCACTGCTCAAGAAGGTTATTAATCATGGAGACAGATCTAGGTTTTGTGGAGCCCAAGGTATACAAAATTTTAGGGCCCCTCTTTTACAATTCCATGATTTTGCATTTATGGCTACAAAATTCAGAGCCTTAAAAAGGACCTGTGCAAGTGCATGGTGAATTTGACCACATTCCTGATCCGTAGCTTCCTTCTCAGAACCACCCAAGCATCTTCAGTTGGGAAACGAGATCACTCTGCCATGTGGAGAATGGATGGGTGTCGGGTGCAATGCCAAAAACAGAAACACCAACTGGGGGCTGCCTTAGTAATAGGTGATAGAGGGGCTGAGTTGTGGCTCAGTGGTAGAGCACTTACCTAGCACATGTGAGGCACTGGGTTTGGTCCTCAGCACCACATACAAATAAATAAATAAAGGTACTGTATCCATCTACAACTAAAAATATTTTTTAAAAACATACATGATAGAGGCCTAGCTAGGGTATGACAGGAGACCGACTGGAAAGGGGTTAATAAGCACTCTTTAAACAGTAGAAACAAAGAACTAGGACTACTGCGTGTGGACTAAGGAGAGGCCATAATCTGACCATGCTGCAGGAACATCTCCCCACAATGTGATTTCCACTTATCCTCCAAGGGCCTGTTCCATTTCTTCTTTTTTAAGTATTTTTTAGATGTTGATACACTGTTATTTTATTCATCTATTTATATGTGGTGCTGAGAATCGAACCCAGTGCCTCACGCATGCTAGGCAAGCGCTTTACCACTGAGCCACAACCCCAACCCCCATTTCTTCTTTAAGAAGTATCTTTTTCCACTTTTTGCCCTGCTGTTCCCATACAAGCAGAACTAGTGTTTTCTCCTCTGTGGCCCCTTGGGCTCTGTGCATACCTGGATCTTACACGTGTTTCATTGCATCAGTGAAGGCCAAGGGCAAGTCTTATTCATCTCTTGTATCCGTGTGTGTGTGTGTGTGTGTGTGTGTGTGTGTGTGTGTGTTGGGGTTTGAACCCAGGAGTGTTTTATCACTGAATTATATCACTGGCCCTCTTTAAATTTTGAGACAGGGTCTCCCTAAATTGCTGAGGTTGACCTTGAACTTGTGACACTCCTGCCTCAACCTGAGTCAATGGGATTACAGTTGTGTGCACCACTAAACCTGGCTCACCTTTTGTATTCTGTATTTGCAGTCTACAAAATTGAGAATGAATTAATGGTCGTCTTTACTCTATACAAAAAAAAAATTTAGAATAACAAAATATTAAAATTTGTAATTAAGAGTCAGCTTAAGATCAGTGTTGCTATGAATTGCAGCTGGATTCAGCATAACACAGGTGTCCTTCTGTCAACCTCCACAATATTCATTCCTTAGATTTAATCCTCCCTGATCTATGGAGAACTTCCACATTTGTGCTGTCACTTGAAACTTACAAGCATCTTGAAAAATAGCACCAAAGGACAAGACTACTCTTTTAACTAGTGAAGTGACCTTCGGATATCTATAAAATTAAGGAGTTATACTTGATCAATCATTTTTAACCTTTTTTTTTTTTTAAACTGGGAATTGAACCCAGGGACATCTAACCACTGAGTCACATGCCAGTCCATTTTAATTTTTTTATTTTGAGACTGGGTCTTACTAAGTTGCTTAGGGCCTAAGCTGCTGAGGCTGGCCTTGAACTTGTGATCTTCTTGTCTCAGCCTCCTGAGTTGCTGGAGTTACAGGCATGTGCCACCATGCCCAGCTCATTTGTAACCTTTCAGACAAAAGCTTCTGTATTAGTGCAGCACATGACATAACAGCAGGCCAGGAGCCTATTTGTCTCTCTGGAGCTACTCCTGTGACCCTCCAGAGAAGCCCAGACCTACAATTTGCTATCTGTGTACTAGATGACCTTAAAATCTCTTAGGTATCATTGAACACCCACCATTTCCAGTGTGTTTTCTCAAAGCTACAAAGTAGGAAGGAACCACAGATATAGTAAGGTCATCCAGGGAAATCATAGAGGAATTAGGTCACCCACGCCTGCTTGAACACCTTCAGGGAAGTGTTTGATGCAGGTGACATATCTGGGAGCTCCATGTAACCTTCCATCCTAGATATGCCTTTTTGATCAGTATAGAACAAACTAACCTTTCTAAGGTCTTGAAGAGCCCCATTTTGTGTTTGTTTATTTTTATTTTTTGTAGTGCTAGGAATGGACCTCAGGCTATGGATTGTGCTAGGCAAGCACTCTACCACTAAGCTACATCCCCAGTCCTTTAAAAAAAGTTATTTTTTATATGCGACAGGGTCTTACCATGTTGCCCAGGCTGGCATCAAATCTGTGATCCTCTGAGTAGCTAGGATTACAAGTATGCTGTTGTGCCCAGCTTTTTTGGTATGTGGTTTTGTCATAATTTAAAGCAAAATATATTTTGGCAAAATTTAAAATTCATCCTATTTTTCTTGAGTATTTTGCACATGAACAATCTTCCTTCTTTCTCAAATGTCTTAAAACAACGTCAAATAATGGCTTTGCCAGTAAGACCTTTGTAATTTCCTGATAGATTCATCCATTTTAACAAGGTCATTTTTGGCAGGCGCCTGGATAGCTTCAAAGTGTAGGCTGGTTGCTAGAGGAACCAGCCAGGTGATTAAAGGGTTGGAACTTGCAGGACCTCACTCCCCTGTTCCTCCAGGAGAGAAGTGCTAGATGTTGAGTGGATATTATGACCAATAAGGTCATCAATCATGCCTACTTAAGGAAGCCACCATAAAATCCCCAAAGAGCAGTTTAGAGACCTTCCAAGTAGCTGAAACACATAAAAGTTCTTGGAAGGCAGAGCACCCAGAGGGTATGGAAGCTCTGTGCCCTTTCCATATACCTTACCCTGTATCTCACATCTAGCTGTTCATCTGTACTGTGTACTATCCCTTGTAATAAATCAGTAAATGTGTTTCCCTGGGTCCTGTGAGCTGCTGTAGCAAATCAATGAAACCCAAGGATGGTGGCAGAGCAGGACAATTTGTAGCTGGTGGCTGGTGGGCAGCAGAAGTGGTACTGATCCTTTAACATGAGATCCAATGGTATCTCCAGGTAGTATTAGAACTGAGATGGTGTGTACTGGTAAACTGCTTGATATTATGGAGAAACACCCCTATATGTTGAAGGTGTCAGAAGTGTTGAGTGATGCATAAAGAGGGAAAGAATTTTTTTTTTTTTTTAGCCCGGTGTGGTGGCACACACCTGTAATTCCGTGACTCAGGAGGCTGAGACAGGAGGAGCGCAAGTTTGAGGCCAGCCTCAGCAACTTAGTGGGGCCTTTAAGAAACCAATGAGACCCTGTCTCAAAATTGAAAAATATAAAATAAAGGGCTGGGGATGTAGCTCAGTGGTAATGCACCCCTGGGTTCAATCCCCTGTACCAAAAAAAAAAAAAAAAAAAAAAAAGCTTTTCCTCTGAGTCATCCTCTCCGTCTCTCCTTCACCAAAAGTCTCCTTAAATGGCAGTTTGGCAGTTTAAAACTCACTTCCCTGGTTCACCAGCCCCTGGACCAGAGAAATATCAATGAGGGTTATGAGTGGAAGTTTATGAAAGATGTCAGGGCCTAGAACAAATGCTCTTACTGTGATGCCTTGCAGTCTTGAGATCCTGATGAAGGGAGTCTGCATGTAAATATCTAGGAGGGGGAGAATGAGGAGGTGTTTAGGGGGTCAGGGAATCTTTCAGTAGCTCAACCGGCAGATGAGATTAAAAATTCAGCAGCAGAAAAAGTCAGGGCCATTGACAATTGGAAATATTGGCATGGGGCACAGAGGCCTCTTGGCTGGATTAGGACCAGATGGGTAATAGGCTGACCCCCTCAGCTGTTCAACTTGATAATTAAAATAAATCTTGCACCTGTGATACAAAATTAGCTCAGGAACCAAAGACAACCCTGGGTAAAGTACATTTGTTGCTTTGAACACAAAAGCTTACTATCAAGAGGCATCAAGTTTACGAAGTATTTTATTTAGAGGAAGGGCTCAAGAACAATTTTGAGTCATTAACTCTTTGTCACCAGGATGGTTTAAAAATAATTAAAAACTCACTCAGGCTGGGAATGGAGCTTAGTGATAAAGTAGTTGCCTAGCATGCAAGAAGTCATGATCAATCCCCAACACTGCAAAACAAAAACAACTCCCCAAACTATAAACTCAACTCCCAAAGTTTTCCCTAAGAAGTCAGATACAGCCAGGTGCAGTGGTGCACACTTGTAATCCCAGCAGCTCTGGAGGCTGAGGCAGGAGGATCACCAGTTCAAAGCCAACCCCAGCATCTTAGTGAGACCCCCGTCTCAAAATAAAATATAAAAAAGGCTGGGGATGTGGCTCAGTGGTAAAGGGTTCAATTCTCCATACCAAAAAAAAAAAAAAGATAATTTTTGTGTTCTTTATTTTTGGTACTAGGGATTGAACCCAGGGGCACTTAACCACTGAGGCCAAATTCCCAACCCTTTTTTATATTTTATTAGAGATAGGGTCTTGCTGAGTTGCTGAGGCTGGGTTTGAACTCGAGATCCTCCTGCCTCAGCTTCCCAAGTCACCGGGGTTACAGGTATGCACCACCACACCCAGCTCCTTAAATTATTAATAATTGATTTCTACTTGAAAGGTACAACTGAAGTCAATACTGAGGCAACTTCCTGTGAAATAAGCCATAACAGTACAGGTTAGTGGAGAGCACTGGATGGAGTGATCAAGAGATCTCAATTAGTCCCATCTCTGCTGCCAAGTGAACTTGGGCAGATCTTTTGGCTTCTCTGATGTAAAAATGGGAGACTATGCTAGAGTGCTGAAACTCAGATTCCATGAAACTTACAATCAAATCCTTAAATTCACAGAGTAACAGCAGAGACTGTCAATAAAGTGGTTTTTAAAGTCTTTGTTTTAATCTGCACGGAAAGGATCATATTATTAAAAACGTCCATTGTTATAGTGCTACCATGCACAGAACAGATCCACTTTGCATTCACCCAGGACCTTGCCCAGGCTTGGCCAGCACTCTACCACTGAATGACATCCCTAACATAATGTATGTTTCCTTATTTCAACATCTGGAATTAAGCTGCTTGAGCCATGGGCACAGTTTAGGAGAACTGCATTAATTAAAAAGCATTTTAATTTTTTTTTCAAGAATCACCTACAGTAATAACTTATGTTCATTCTCAAAACAACAAAAAAACAGAAAACTTACTCTATCCCCCCAAAATCTTTAAATGGGTTCTCCTGATTCTAGTTTTATAAATGTACAGAAAACAAGACAGACCAACAAGGCTTGTATGTTTTCTCTCATGTGGAAGCTAGAGAAGAAAAAGGAAAAGAAAGGTGGGTGGAATCTCATGATCAAAGGGAGATCAGCAGAGGAGAGCAGGGGAGGGAGCGGGGAAGTGCTGGGGAGCCCAAATGGCCAAACTATATTGTTATATTTTGAGCATGTACTAATATATAACAACAAATCCCACCATTATGTAAAACTATAATGCACCAATAAAAAATGTGTGTGGGGGGGAGAACCAGAGCAAGATGCTGACATATTTGAGTGGCAGAGTTGGCTTTTTATTTTCCTTTATCTGCATTTTTTTCACTACCTAATAAATACATTTATTAACCAGGAAAAATGAAAAAGAGTAAAAGGTCTTATTACCACACCTGAATTAACTGTTTTAAAAAATAATGCAAAACAGCTGAAAAAGAAAAAAAAAGTTATTTATAGGTATTTTACTTTTCAAATCTTCTATAATGTATATGTACTGACCTTTGATAATTGCAAAAGTAACTGTCTTGAGATCTAGTTGGGTTGCAGTTTGCAGTCTTCACTGAACTGGGGTCACTGGAGCCTATTGAACACCTGAGGGCAATGCTAGAGGTGTGTGGGGATGAAAGGTGCTGAGGATCAAAGAGGATATTGAAAAAGGAGACACATTTCAGATTCCTTCTTGGGTCTCACTTTGGGTGGGATGAGTTCTATTGGCCTGGAGTGTAAATTTCATCATTAGATTTGTAATCCTGTATATAGATTATGGTACTCCTGGTGTTTACTTCTCTGGTGTTCTCCACTGCTTTTAAGCAGTATTGAGTATCCTACATTTTGTCCAGGGGAAAAATATCATTTGTTTTCATGGTCCCAATCACCATCCTCCTCCTATGGTCAGGAGCACAGTGTGAAAGTCTGATCTTCAAAGGGAATAAGTCTCTTTACAGACTAAGGTGTGAACCCAATCATCAGGCCACGTCTAGTGCTAATGTCCATTCAGATATGTGAGAATCACAGCACCTGTTGTCAGAGAAATAGTTTACATAAGTGATTGTCTATCATAGATTCAAGTTCCCTGTACACACTGCCTAGTGGGTAAACAGCAACACTTCATTTGTCTTCCTTTACAGTGCCTGGAAGTCAAGAGACCCTCAACCAATTCATTCTAAAGAAGAATAAGCAGAATACCTACCATATCACAATCACCTAGCAGTGACCATTTAAAAACTCCTGCACACTCCCAGGACCCAGTTATCTTCATTTTAAAGACCCATTACTCCATAAGTGTCCCAATAAGCAGAACAAAGAATAAAAAAGAATTGCAGACATGTGAATTTTATGAAATGAAAAATTAACATCCCAAACTAAAATCTTTTGATCTGCTATTGTTGTTTTCTTAATAGCATCATCATTTCTGATAAGTTCACTAAGAAAAAGAGTTTACATTTCTCACACTGGTGCCTTGCAAGGTCCAGCTCTTGGTTTTTAACATATACTAATAAACCTCTCACACACCATGTCCTTTCAAACTACAAACTAAATGTTATAAATGTTAACAAGGGTTCTCAAAAGCTTTTTCCATTTCCATGACTTTATTAAAATTAAAAAAACCTTATATAGGAGAAAAATAATGAAAAATAATTAAGGACCTCTATCAATTGCAATGATATGCATTATTTAAAATTATATATTATAAATTAATATAACATGTAATTGTAACAAAAAATTTAGTTTTGAAAAATGTTTTATTCAAGAATTACATAATTTCAGTATCTTCCAAAATACAGTTTCCTAGATCACTACAAAAGAAAGCAAATTCAGTAAGAAATTTAAATCATTAAATATGTTGCACTAGTATATACATACAGAATGCTAAGCAATAATATTTAGCCCTGGAATGCGTACCACATGTTTCCTCATTAAAGGCTCAACCCAGCATGTTGAACAGGCTATGTACAATAGGCAAAGTTCTGTGTACATAAGAGTTTGATATTAGCTGCCTCAATTTATAGCTGTGGTAGTTTGTCCACTGGGGTGTCAAATTTGAAATCTGGAGGAAACAGATCTGGAGCCCGAGGGTAGATCAGCCTGTAGGACTGTCTGATTGTAACATCAGCAACACCAGCAATATCTCCAATTTCTAAAAGACAAAAACCAAAACATTAAGTATATCTTTCCTTCTATCTCCTTTGTACTACTCAAGTGAAAAACAAAATAAAAAATATGAATTTTTAAAAATGAAAATGGGAATCCAAACTGAAAGGCAAGAAATAGGAGTTAAAGACAATAACAATAATGGCAGTAGTACCTATTACCCTAAAGATGTGTCTATAGTATTAAAATGTTTAATATATGTAAAACAACTCAGGGCACAGTATTTGAGTAATAAACATTATATTGACCACCATGTTTGAAAATGACTGCTCTTTTTCTTTATAAATCTTTTTGAGGATCATAGAGTAATCCATGAATATGTTCTTATGAAGAAATTCCCTATCCAGGTCCGGTTTGATAGCATACACCTATAATCCCACTAACTCAGGAGACTGAGGCAGGAGGATGGCAAATTTGAGCCCCGTCTGGGACCTTGTCTCAAAAGTTTTAAAAATTTAAATAAAGGTCTTGGGATGTGGTACAGTGATAGAGCATTCCTGGGTTCAATCCCCAGTACTGCAAAAAGAAAAAAAGAAATTTATCATCTATTTCTACATTTGAAAGTCTATCTGCAACATCTGAAAACAAAATGGAACAACAAATATTTTCCTACAACCTCTTTTTTTCTAGTTAATGCATGAGATAAAGCAGCTATATAACAGCATACACAGAGGTTTTTCACTGTTATAAATACATACTGCATACATTGAACTCACATCACTTGAGAATTTCCAATCTATTACGGAATCCTAAGAAATAGATTAGATTCATTTTTACCCTCTACAGTCATTAAGAAAGACTTAAAGTATCCTTTAAATAATGAGAAGACAAAGGGGATGAATAATGGCATACCTAAGTAACTAATGTCGGCTTTCTCCCTCTAATCATTCCTCTGTTATCATCTGTTACTTATATCAACATATTGCCTAAGCTGAGGTGAAGGGCAGTTCTGAATCAAGTATTACAAAGTTACTTAAGCCATTAATTCATGAACCCACTTTAAAATTTAGAATTTAGTCTTTTTCTTTTTTATGTTTTTAAGGATCACAGAAGTAATCCATGCATATATAACTTGCAAAAAAAAAAAAAATCAATCAATACTTCTGGTTGAAAGTTTCCCTAGAAGGGTGGAGTTGTAGCTCAGTGGTAGAGCGCTTGCCTAGTACACATGAGTCGCTAGGTTTGATCCTCAGCACCACATAAAAATAAACAAAGGTAATGTGTCCATCTACAAAAAAAAAAAAAAAAAAAGACTGTACCTTTAAACACACAAAAATTTAAAAATGGCTTTATAGATGGTTGAATTACTTATGTCTATGTATTTCAGAATTTTCATTATTAAAATGGATCAAAAGGAGAAAAAATACAGGCTTCACAGAATGTTAAAGGTTGATGGTCAACAAATAGTGTGTTAATCAGCAGAGTCATATGCCAGACTGTTAGAAACAAACCATCTCTCATGGCCCCTCCCAAGATTTAAAAAGGTTAAAGTTTATGGAAGGAAAAACAACTCACAATGATCAGGAATATTTAGGAAAAAAAATTTAAAAGAAATCACAAGAATGAACAATGTACAAATTAAAATTAATTCACATGGGAAAAAAAGTTTGTACACAAACTGTGCCTCCAAACATTTTTATTTATGAGTCACTTAAAAGCAAAACACATTTTTTTTTTAAAGTTTTGTTGCTGAGGAACTACCTCTTAAGTGTGGGTTCTGGATACTTAACTGCTTCACACATAAAATGGAAAAACAATCACACACTTCAACCTTCACAATTCATTTATCAACTTTCCTCGTGAAAAACCCTACCTTTTTGGGTCCTCTTCTCAGCTGATGCCTGTGAAGCCATATAAATAGCTGCTGCAGCCACAGAGATTGGGCTCCTCCCAGGAACCAAGTCCAATTCCACAGCCTTACGGGCTATATGTGTAGCTGCCATCTGAACTTGCTTAGGAAGACAAAGGTTGGAACAGAACCTGGACATGAAGTCCCCAGTTGTAATCAAATCCACACTTGTTTCTAAAGCTTTCAAAATAAGTTTAAAACATCGACCAATTTCTTTCTTAGAAATCCGTGATACAGCACATATTTCTAAAAGAAAAGAAAAATCCATATAAGCTATATAGTTCATTTTAAAACCTATCATTTCTGATTAAATAAGGAACTCCAGTTGCCAAAAAAACCTCAACTATGCCTAAAGATGAAACATTAATCCTTTCAGTGATATTTCTCAGTTAATTTAAAAATTTCTTAGTTAATGTAAATGTTCACCACACTTTAAATTTTCGTCTTAATCTTTCAAAATATTAACTTCTCTGCAGTTTCAATTTATGCAAATAGACCTCTTTAATCAAAGATTTATTGGGTATTATATGTTAATCTGTGTTAGGAAGCATACCAAAGAGATGAAAGAAAATACTCTAAACAATGATTCTCAAGCTACACAGTCATATGTGCATGCAATTCCTGTGATTACAAGCTAAAATTAAGTGAGATAAATATTCAATACCCTTATCCTAAACATTCAACCCCCAAGCATTTTCAAAATAAATTTAACAAAAGTCTGTTTTTAGTTGCAGTAACAACAAAAAGACGGTGATAAAAGCCATTGTGTCCTTTCTTTGACCTAAAACATGTTAATAAAAAATATTCATTGGATGAAGGGTAAGTTCAGTCTTCAGCTAACCTAGGTTTTATCAGTGTAAGTATCGTGACAACACTGAATAGACTGTCATTCATGGGCAACTAAAAACTCCATGAAAAATACCAATTATCTCAAAGCCTCTAAATTTAAAGTGTTTAATTAAAAATATTATATACCTCAACAGAATAAAAAACAAACAAACAAACAAAAAGAATCTCACTGATGTTTTCCAAGGCTTGACTCCTTCACCTATAGAGAAAGACCTATGCTAAAAATGGTAGCTGTTTTTATGCATCAAGTGTACTGACTTCTACAAAAAGCCAACTATAGCTCTGATGCCAGGGCTCAAACCCCATTAAATATAGTCCATCAAAATATCATATTAGCAAAGAACACAGTGGGTTAACATAAACTAAAACAAATCTACATGGGAAAACACCTTGAAAAGAACACGATCAGTAAGATCCCTTATGTGCTGTCAAGGAACAAAATAAAGTGGCACTGGCAAATAATATTCAGGTGGATTACTGCACCTAATGAAGACATGATTTGGCTTCTAAGTATCAAAGCATCTTGACTTTGGTCTGTTACTTTATGCAACTAAAAACTCACCTTTAAATGTCCTAGGAACTCCTTCTTGTCTACAGGCAATATACAGACAAGCAGAAGCTATGGCATCATTAGCTCTTCCCTTAAGGCTCTTCTGTTCATACACTTGCTTGAATAAATTATTTGTTCGATCCTTCAAAGCAGAGAAACTAAGTTTAATTAACTCTAGGTTATTTAATTTGTTATAATATCAAAATTTCATATGTTCATTAAATTATGCTGTCAATGCCAGAATGGCTTAAAGGAGGTAGACAAAAACTTACAACTATATTTCGAGGGAGGTTGATTCTGTCTGCCATGGTAGTAATTTCCTTGAATGCATTCATCATTGCCCGATCAGAACTACTCATTGTTCTCCGATTCTGGTACTTAGAATTGCCAAACTCATCAAAACTTGCAGCTCCTGTACCCTATAAAACATTTTTATAACTTGCAAGAAACTTTCAGAAAACTTGAATGAACAATTTATATGAAAATACAAGTTATACAATATGACTCCATAAACCAAAGAAATCTGCACTGTGCATCCTACCTATTCCTGAAATAGAAAAAGTACCAGGTTAAGATGTTTTAAAGAGTGTTTTATCACTTCAAGAATATATAATTCTAAATAATTGTTTAAGGCCACAGAAAATGGAAAATGAAGCAGTCCAATGTCATTTATAAATAGGATACAAAACAGTAAATATTAGAAAATGGAATTAAAAAGATATCAGGACCAAGTGGAGATTGTTTCAAAAATGCAAAATATGTATTATTGGAGAATCAAATAATATAAAACATCATAATATTAGATCTAAGAAGAAAACTCAGATGATCTCCAAAGGTACCAAAAAAAGGTGAATAAAACTCAGAATTCATTTTTGATACCTTCACAAAATACTACAGATGAGTACTTCTTCACATTAGAAAAATCATTCTCCAAGGGCCAAAGCCAGCACTATGAATAATCAAACATTAACAGGATTACTACTTAAGTCAGATGCAAGACAAAGGTACCTCCTACAACTACCACTTTGTAACACTATACTAGAAAAAATAGCCAATGTTGTTAAGAGAAAAACTATAGTATAAATCTGGAATGGAAGTGATAAATTATTTGCAAGTAATATTTTTGTATACCTGGAATACTCAAGAAAATCACTAAAACACTGCTATTATTATCAGTAATAAAAATATTCATTAAAGTCACAAGGCCAAGATAATGAACAGAAATCAACACCTTCAAACACACATTTAACCAGTTAGAAGACAATGAAGGAAAATGCTCTAATTACAATAGTAAAGTATTCTGGGAGTACACTTAAGAAATATGGAAGATGTTCATGAAGAAAATATTAAAACATCCCTTAACGGGCACATAAGAACTAAGGAAACTGAAAGTCATACCATATTTTTGGATAGAAAGATGTATCAATAAGTCAATTTTCCCTGTATCAATTTGTAAATAAATCTAACCAAAATCCCAGTAAAAATAATAATAGAAATTTTGTTTTGGTTTGTTTTTTAAAAACAGAACAAAGAGATCCTAACATTTAAATGGAGAAGACTAAGAAAATGCTGAAAAAGAAAAGCAATGAGGGAGGATTAGTGCAACTGAATATAAAACAGTGTGGTATGGCATTTGACTAACTAGATCAAGACAGGAAAAGATAAAGTTCAGAAATATTCCCAAATACCTATAGAAATTTAGTTTATGATAAATGAATCAAATTTTTTTCTTTCTTTTTTTGCCATGTAAGAATAAAACTTTCAAAGAATACAGAAGAAACTAATAATAGTGGCCATTTCAGGCAGAAAAGAAGGATGGATTGCAGTGAGTGAGAATTTGGGGGTCAAGGGTGAGGAAAATTTACTGTGCTCCTTTTACACTTTTGTTTGAATCATGTATTTCCTATTGAAAAATTAAATAATAAAAAGTTACAGCATTAATTGGAATCTTACATTTTAAAATGCCTATAGTATGCTTTTATTCCCAATCCTAGAAGGTTTAAAGCAAATCTAGACATAACCTACTTAAAGATATTTCTGGATTTAATATTGTAAACTTTTAGACCTTGTATATACCATGTTGTCCAAATTTGATATGCAGTTTTATCAATTATAGCATGCAAAAGTACATAATAACCTGATTTTCTTCCATGATACTTTCTTAAAAACAGAATATGTACTACTTGGGAGGCTGAAGCAAGAAACCAAGTTTGAGGTTAGCCTGTCTCAAAATAAATAGAAAGGAATGGGGGATGTAGCTCAGTGTACAGTTCTGCCAGATTCAATCGTCAGGTACTGCACAAAAGAAAATAAAAAATAGTATAAAATAGTAAAATCTTAAAATGTAAACCCTCCCTTGATTAGTCTTTCAACATACTGTCCCAATTACTTCCAATTCAGATTACAAAGTAAAAACGTTGTCAGGGAAGTTATGCTACTGCCTTACATAATAACCACCACCATTTACTGAGCACATTCTACACACTAAATATTGGGTTATAAATACATTACATACATTCCACTGAAACCCTTAACATCTCTATTGAGTGTTTAGAGGACAACTTTTTTGGTGCAAGATGGAACCTCATGGTATTCTATCACTGAGCTAAATAACCCCTAGCCCTTTTTAAAATCTTAGCAACTCAGAAGGCTGACAGCAGGCTGGCAAATTCCAGACCAGCCTCAGCAACTTAGTGATACCCTAAGCAACTTAAAAAGACACTGTCTCAAAAAAAAATAAATAAATAAAATAAAAAGGGTTGGGGGTGTAGCTCAGTGGTAAAGTGCTCCTGGGTTTGATCCTCAGTACCAAAATAAATAACTAAAGACTGTAATTTTGATCTGATGTTCTCCCCTCCAACATAGAAAGAACACACAGATCAGCCATCATTCACAGTGGTATTACTGGCAAATCTTATTACCAGTTCAATAATCCCCAATGGGACAGTGACTAATATTCTTGCAAAGATCCCAAACTCCCAGGTCTTCAGTCACTTTGCACTTGGTATTTCCTGCTGATTGGGAGTATTACCTTGCCAATCATGGTAGACAAATCTCCATCACTCAAAAGAGGATTCTGAGAATCTCCAACTCGAGATGGATCTTTTGTTGCTTTGTCATTGCTGAAAGTTCTCCACTCAGATCCCACATCAATAACCCGGTCACCTAAGATACAAGCATACAATTAAGTTGTCAAGACAGGATTTTCTTAACAACAGTGTCTAATGCCATATCAGCCCTTTTTATTTCTAGAAAATCTCAACATGGACATCTGGTTACTGGCTTAAAAATCATGTATCAAACATTCGTCCTGAAGCACTCTATTGTGACATTTTAGTAACAGCCTTCTTTAAACATTATGCTATGATTATTCATATCCTAAATCTTAAAAAAAAGAGAATTAGTCAAACATAATAAAGTCATTCATGTGTGATGCAAAAATAAAGCACTATAATAATAATTTAAAACCAAATTTGTACAAAATTGTGATAAAAAAAAAAAAAAAACAGTAAAAACTGTTGAGAATGGACTACTTGGAAGGCTGAGGGAGAGGTAGTTCAAGTTTGAAGCTTGGGCAACTTAGTGAGACCCTGTCTCAAAATAAAGAGAGATAGGGATGTAGCCAAATTTTCATGGGGAATGCTTTGCAGAAAATCAGCCTAAGCTTATAAGTAACTATTTAATGAAAAATATTTCCAGCCAAATAATCTATACAAAATAAACATTAAGCCTACAAACAGTGAGAAGAAAGTCAGTTAAGCAAACTTCTTTTTAAGCAAAGAGGCAGCAACTAAGTATGTCATATCAAAACACCAGAAATAAGTAAATCTGATTACAGCTTTAGGGTAAAAAACTTAATGTCTGGTAATATCTTCAGAATAGAAAAGAGGTAACATTGAATTTCTAAACATGTCCGCTTTCTAAATGTTCTCATTTAATCTTCATGGCCATATAAAAGTAGGCACTACTTTCATTGCCACTTTTAAAAGGAGATTAATTGGCCTAAGATCACACAGCTTGAACTAAAATGCATATCAGATTCTAGGATCTGTTCTGTAGTGCATTTGTAAAAGATGAACTCTTTCAATGAATTGTGAAAAAGATAAAAGCATGAACCACATCATTTTCATCTTTGTGTATATATAACAAGCAGAAAGGAGAAGGGAGTGGCAGAAATCATCAACTATAGCAATTAAAAGAAGTTATGGTACTAACCGTCAATGTAATAGTTGAAAGAATATGGTCTCGGCCATTTGCTACTTAGCCATGGACAAATTACTCCATTTCTATGTCTTCACTTCTTAAGCTTTAAACTTCTCCAATGATGTTATATTTTGAAGACTAAAGATAAAACAAGCTAATACTCATATATAGTCCATATAAGGAACTTAAGAAGTAATTCTAATTTAAGTATTCATTATTAGTTATTTATAGCTAAGAAAATTAAAAAGCTGGCAGACATTCTCCCTTTTTGGTGGGGTGATGATAGAGACATCAGTTTTAAAATTTAATCTGCATATTAGGCTTTAAAAGTATCTAAATGCTTTGCTGCAGAAATATATAAGTAGGGCAGTTAAGGAGAATGGAATGAACAGGAGGAACTCAAATGTACATCATTCTAAATCTTTTAAAAAATACATTAAATATCCCAAAACAATACAGTGATCATAATCTAATCTTAGTGGTATTTAAAAAATAGGTAATCACACAAAAGAATGATTATTCCTGAAGGCTCTGGACAAGTTCAGTTTTCTCTGAACTGCCAAATCATCTGTAAGTAGATTATCACCTGGGCTATTATGTGTCCATGTCACAAGAGGACCGAGGTTTGAGGCAGGGTGTTCATCTACCATTCCCGTGTGCAATGAGAACAGTCAGGGATGGCAGATGCAGGGACATAAGTTATAAAGCAATCTCAGCATATCAGATTGAGAAGGTGGCCCAAAGGAGGAAAGTGTTAAATGGATAGAACAGTCATAGTTTTTCTGCTTTCTCCTCATGCTAACAAATATCACTAATTTAGAAGAAATTCTGATTATATACATTTGATTTTGAAAACTTATCTAAAAGAATCATAACTGTGTCATTGTACACTGAAACCTTACTACAATATTAATCAGCAAGTCCATATCTCAAAGAGATTTTATTTCCAAAGGAAAAAAAGTGAATCCAACTTTCCTATTTAGCAAGATAAAAACACAGACATGTATAAGACAAAAATTACTGTGACCTTTAGATCTAGAGTTACTAGACTCAAAAAGTTTCTAAAACAGTCAAATATCAACATTTGATTAATAACAACAATCAAATCATTAACTTGCAATTTTATTTATTTTTTTGAAGTACTGGGGATTAAACTCAGGGGTGCTCTAACATTGAGCCATGCTCCCAGCCTTTTAAATTTTGTTTGAAAGGGCCTGGCTAAGTTGCCCAGGCTGGCCTTAAACTTGTGATCATCCTGCATCACCCTCCTGAATCACAGGGATTACAAGGTGCCCGCTACTTTGCCCAGCAACTTACATTTTCAAGTAACAGAAATTAATGTATTAAGAGAACAGGGCAAATGAAAAGGCAGGTAAGTACGCCTACATCTTTTAAGTCTCTCTAGAAATGCAAAGATAAAGCAATAGTAAGCCAAGATACTTCAGAGCATTTTCCTTTTGTTCCCAAAGTACTTTATCATGAGTTTCTTTTCTGCTTGCTTCATAGTATCTTACAAAAAAACCAAAATGGATATAAAATAATAATAATAATAATGAAGTGGCCTCATATAGTATAAATATAGAACCCAGGACTGGGTAGTAATATAATTTTTTCCTATACATGGAACTGATCTAAATGACTCATTCAAGAATCACTGTTTGTGTTAAGAACCATTTCCTTTTTAAATATTTAACAGCTCTAAACAGAATTTATAAGGAATTTTCAAAATAACTTAAAAACATACCATGAAACTATAACTACCTTAGCAGATTAAGTGCAAGAGTAATGAGAAATGGGGCAGGGTCATACAGAAAAAAACACTTAAAAGTTTCATTTAAAGAAAATCTAAATGAGATAGTATTTTTGAAAGTTGCCCTGGAAGAAAACTGCAATACAGAATCTTTTCTATAGGTAAGTAATACAAGGCAGCCATAATGCTTCAATATAATCAGCCTTTGACAGGAAAGAAGCCTGTCAATCAGCATACGTTAAAAAAAAAAAAAAAAAAAAAACCTTGCGTATTCTAAATGTTCTAGAAACAGAACTATGAAAACTTCTAGTTCCCTTCTAAACCACATTGATATTTGTGCAACCAACACCAGACAGAAAGTCTGTATAAGATTTTAAATAGCCAAAGCATTATATGTATATAAAATATTTTAAAACTCACTACTCTTCCCCTCCACCTGGAATATGATCTCTAACACTTTAAATCAAGATCCCCCATCCAAATAAGTAAGCACATCCAATATGTATATTTATGTATCACACCCATGTGTAACTCAATCCATATATTAGGGTGTCTACAAAGTATAACAAGACATTCTACCATATTACTTTAAAGAGAATATGAATTTCATGTCTTTCAAAAAAAATCACTCTCACCAGTTTAAAATAAGTCAATCAGTTTGACACCTATCTTATGATTTGGCAATTCCATTCTTAAACATTTACCTACAAATATCTCATACAAGAATGTTCATAGCTGCTTTATTCACATTAGCTAAAAATTGTAAACAACTTCAATATTCATCAACAGGAAAAAGTACACAACAGAGTATCTCTCAACAAACTACTAATATATGCAATAACATAAATGCTTTTCAAAACACTATTTTGCCCCAAATTCCATACTGTCTGATTCCATTCAAATGAAGAACAAACTGGCATGGGCTGGAAAGAAGTTTAAAGGAATTCCTGATGTGAGGGAATTGGACTACACGTTTTAGTTAGGGTGTTGGTTTCGCTGTATATGCACTGTCAAAATTAAACTTTATATTGGGATCTGTGCATTTTGTAGCATAAAATCACACCTCAATAAATTAAATTAACTTCCACCAAAATACTGTTGGATTCTGAATTAAATTTTAAATTAAACTACACCATGCCTATATATTATTTTGGAAACAATGGCACAATTTTATTAATCTTGGACAAGGAGTACTCTTTACTCTTCTTTCAGATTTCAAAGTGTACATATATGTAGCTTAGAACATTAGATCTGGTTTTTTTTTTTTTTTTTTCCCCATTAAAAATCTCATTTGTTGCTGGGTATGGTGGCTCATGCCTGTAACCCAAGCAACTTGGGACACTAAGACAAGAGGATCACAAATTTGAGGTCAGTCTCAGCAATTCAGCAAGACCCTCAGCAATTTAGTGAGATCCTGTCTCAAAATAAAAAAGGACTGGGGATATAGCTCAAGGGTAAAGTCAGTGGTAGTAAAGGGCCCTGGGTTAGATCTCTAGAACCAAACAACAACAACAACAAAAACAACAACAACAAAACTCATATATTCATGTACTATTAATTTTTGAAATTTGATTTGTATATTGTAGATACAGAATCCCATTAGTAGCAAACAACTTACTTCCTCCATTTCTAATGCTTAATTTCCATTTCTATTCTATATTTAAAGTGTTGGTTAGAACTTTTAAGACTATGTCCTTGATTTTTAACAGAAACATTTCAACATAATGCATATAAGTCATGGGTAAACTGAAATAGTCCTTTTATTAAAGCATGATTCTACTATATTTCTTTTATATTAAGAAAAAGTGTTACCTTACCAAAATGTTTCCTCAGATACTATCTTATTATATTATAAAAGCTAACCTTAGTTGTTGGAGGTTATTCTTCTTCTAATACTTTTGTGTAGGATAAATTATACTAGAACAAAAAATAATTTCAAAAGCCCAGTAGCCTAGAATGAAGATTTCTTATTCATACTATGTGTCTACAGATGAACAGCTGGGGGCTTTCAATGCCATCAATAGTCAAGGTATTGAAATCTCTACCACCTGAGATATCACCAGTCACCACAATAGGAAGAAGGAAATGAGGTAAATTCTGCTCTCACTTGTTTCTGACCCAAAGTAACATTAACATTTCCACTAACACTCCACTGGCCAAAGCTAATAAAGCAGTCATGCTTAACTTCAAAGGGGGCAGGGAAGTACAATCATACCACAATACCCTAAAGGAAAAGAATCCAAAATGCCAGTGAATAGTCATCAATTCTGTTTCATATGACAATTAGCAAGCGTAATTCAGCACTGTATTTTCGGGGATGTATGCATAAATTCATGAAAAAGAATGTTCGAGGATTACCTTCTTGTAACAAGTGTGACAAGCTGAGAAATCAGAGTTAACTTCATTGTATTTAAAATGTTAAAAGGATATATTCCCAAATCCTGACTTGCAACCCTGATGTTTTCTGCTAGCAATATAAAGTTTTCATCTATTGTACCTTTAGTACTTTATTTCAGTCAATGGGATCTTCATGTACAATGAAGAAACCCTCATCCAAGATGCTCCAAAATTCAAGATATTCAGGTGAGGGATACTCCTACTGGTAAATATGCAAATACTCAAAAATCTGAAAAATTCCCAAATCTGAAACACTTTTGGTACCAAGCATTTTAGATAAGGAATCAAAATGGATATTATTATCTTCCTATATCCTGTGGATGTGTCTCTATTTTTTTCTTTGCTTCACTAATTCAATTTTCTAGAATAAATCTGCTAATTGTGTTGGTCTCCCTATGCTGTCTTTATTTCTTTTTAACCACATCTGTGTGTGTGTGTGCTGGGAATTGAACCCAGGGTGCTTTACATTGAGCTACATTCCCAACCTCCCAACTTTTTTTTTTTTTTGAGATAGGGTCTCACTAAGATGCTTAGAACCTCACTAACTTGCTGAGGTTGACCTCAAACTTGCAATTCTCCTGCCTCTGCCTCTTGAGGAGCTGAAATTAGAGGCGGGTGCCACCATATTTAACAGAAACATTAGGGAAATCTTAGCTAGCTCACTGCTAAAATAAATATTTTCTATAAACTTTCTGGTAGTAATTAAACTATGTCAGAGGCAGAATTTTTGGCTAAATTCATGGGATTACTGTAATTTATACTCCTCAGCTTGGTTTTATGCTTATGCATCATGTAATAAATGACGGTCAAAGTTCAATGGTGGTAGTAATGTTATAAAATCTTCCAATCCACAATTACCAGTACTCCCAGTATAATTCCATAAGTTTATCAGAAAGGCTACAGGTAAAGCCCAGCACAGTGGTGCATGACTGTAATCCCAGAGATTCAAGGGGATGAAATAAGCAGATACCAAGTTCAAGACCTGCCTGGGCAATTTAGTAAGGCTATATCAAAATAAAATAGAAAGGGCTGGGCTAAAGCTCAGGGATATAATGCTTCTGGGTTCAGTTCCCAGTACCAAATAAAAAAGGTGTGTGGGTGGGTAGGTGGGGCTACAGGTAGGACCACTATAATCAAAAGAAATATAAGGGTTACTTACATAATGTAAGAAATTTTTTATATTAATGGCTCATATTTAATAGTCCTTAACTAGTGAGACCCAGGATCCTTCCTTTTGATAAACCAGCATCATCATGTCTTGGATTTTGTAGCATGTGACGGCCGTTGATAGATCCCTCTATCAAGCTTGCCTTTTAGCTATTGGGAGACAGGAAAAGAGGGACACTTCTGTTTGCACGGTAGGATCTAGAGTCCCACATTTCTCGTCTATGTATAACCAACTCGCTAAAATATAATCACGAGGCCATACCTACCTACAATGGAAGCTGGGACATAGTATAGCTGGGCAGCCACATGTCCAGTTAAAACTCAGGGACTCTTATTACTAAAGGAAGAATGGGGGAAATGTATTTTGGGAAACAATAAGCAGTCTCTACTACATAGAATAACAGGGTCAGGGGAGAGGGAAGATGAGAAAGAATGTCCAGTAAAATCAAGGAACTCTCCTTTATATTCATAAAGAAATCATACACAAAGAAAACTTAAACAGATACTAATCTCTTAATCATGCAAGTTACAAACTGTAAATCCTACCTAAAGCACGTTGTAGTATAATATTAAAACTAGAATGGTTAAGGTAACAATCTTAGTAATGCAGGGGAAAACTACAACACACCCAAAACAAACAGCAATTAGAGAGGATATGATTTTCTAGCCAACATTGTTTCTTGTCTCTTCTTGTACTAAAAGAATTTTTACAAAGGGAATATAAAAAGGAATGTCCAGAGTTTCAATTTTCACCTTCTTGAAAACTGATCTTATTTAAACATTTTGGGTCAGACACAGTGGTGCACACCTGTAATCCCAGTGATTTGGGAGGCTGAGGCAGGACAATGGCAAGTTCAAGGCTAGTCCCAGCAATTTAGGGAGGCCCTAAGCAACTTAGCAAGATCCTATCTCAAAAATAAATAAATAAATAAATAGGGCTGGGGCTATAGTTCATATAGTTCAGTGTTAAAGTGCTCTTGGGTTCAATCCCCAAACTCTGTCCCACTGCAAAAAAAAAAAAAAAAAAGAGGCATACCACCCCCACTAGAATTCTGAAGCAGAAGTCTTAGAACAATATTCCCAAATTACTTTTTTACATCTCACTTTTCCTCAAATACAGGTAGTCTGTAGAAGCACCCAAGTTGAGGAACAGAGGCTCTAGTTAAAGATTCATCCTAACCTCAATCACAATAAACTCAGTCATTCACATACTCATACTTTTCAGGCCCTTATCCTAAGGCACCAGTTTTTCTCTGTATTTGAAATATAAATCGTTACTCATTCTTAAACATGGCACTTCACTGTAAATTCAAATGGAAATTTTCCCAGAAAGTCACCACTTCTTTCCTCTGTCTTCTTACCTTAGGTGGGAGATCTGAAACACATTCAAAGCCTTGCTTGTAACATCTTATCTTTCTATCTCTCTCAAGACCAGCACAGTGCTTAACAGAGACATGTAACAAAGATGAAAGGCTCACGTCCTACAGACTTGCATTTAAGTGGCTCTGTCACTTATGGGATATGAAATCTTTCTTGTTTTTCTTTTCTAGCTGTGGAATCTTAGCTAATTACCTAAGCACTTTGAGCCTCAATTCCCCCTCTTCTGTAAAATGGAAAAATTACCTCCAAAAGCAATGTGTTAATAAAGTAAAATTAGTAAGTTCTGGATGCTTAAGAGAAAGTAACACCCAAATTAAAAACTCTGAAATAGGCAAGAAAGCTGTATCTGGCAGATTACAAGAGATGCCAAAGCAAGAATCCTAAAGGGAATACAAATAGGTCTTTTAAAAACTTACCTTGGTTATATTAAACTAAGTCTATATTTTTTCCCTTTGGGAAATGCTGCTAAGGCTAATTGAAAGATGGTAACCCAATAATCTTCAAAATACAGCTGGAGCATTAAATATGCCAGACCCACAGCAATCGCTCAAGCATATAACCAATATACTATGAAGAACAGCATCTAAAGTTCAGAATTACCTTTTTTGTTTTAAACAAGGTTATGAAAACAAGAACATTAGTATTCCCAAAATACATACCAGTGGAATCTCATACTAAAATTATAGTACATGTTTTATACATTATTTCATTTGATTCGAAACCATTCTGAGAAATGGGGTATCTGGTTTTTGGGGGGGCAGAGGAAAAGGAGACTTATTTTAGAGATGAAGAAAGTTTGGAGAAATTATGTGACTTGACTATATTTACACAGCTTATTAATTATTACATTCAAGCTTAGACTCTAGAGTCATTGTCTTCCAGTTATATTAGGACTGATGAAGACACAAAATTACAAGATACATGTTACAGAGAAGTATGTTCTGTACCCCACAAAGAAAACATAAAGATGAGGTGAAATTCAAGTAGTACAGAAGGCCTCAAAAAATGTGGTAAATTATCAAGTTAATAGAACAGATTTGTGTTCCTCAAAATGTCACCCATGTATGATCTGCATTTCTGGAATTGAAGCCTACAGTCTTATTAAACATATTCCCAGCTTACTCTTAAAGCGTGTCATGTTTCAAATTCACCTGTGTAAATAATATGAATGAACTTAGGAAGAAGAGGTCAAAATTGACTCTTTCAAATCTAACTACAACTATTTCCCTTATATTGCTTTTAGGAACAATGAAAGAATTTAAATTTTAATGATACTCAGAAATATGGCTTTAACTAGAAATGACACTACTAGTTTTAAGCAAACCTCATGGTGAAACTGTATAAAAATCATTAAGACCAAGTATTTTTCTTCCTTTTGCTGGTGTTGGGGGTTGAACCCAATGTCTTGTGCATGCTATCCACACGCTTTACCACTAAACTATATCTCTAGCCCTAATTTCATATTTTAATAGCTACTACAGAAGCTTAATACTTTACTGATTATCAATGTTTTAAGTAATGTGCAAGGTCAAATTTATGAACAATCTGATGATGTTAATGTGATTATACTGCCACCTACTGGTCCAACATTTAAAGTAACATAATACTATTATTAGAATCTGGTGGAAGGAAAAAAAAACCAAAACCAAAACCAAATCAGTTTATTAAAACCAATAGTTTTGTGGTAGGAACAACAAAGCTTTGCTTTAAAAATTGGCTTTGCTTAAAGTCACTACCAGTATCTTAGGGATCACCAGTAAAATGAGAGAACTAATGTCAAATGATAATATTTATTATGTTTAAAATAAAATTCCTATAATTCAAATGAAAAGGGAAAATCAATTAGGTAACTATTAAACATTAAAGAGCTATGGAAATAGCATTTATAAAATCTTCAAAATCAGAAACAAGCTACAGGTGAAACCAAATATTGGGTGAAACTAAATACTGGGAGAAAACACCAAATAAACAAAGCACATATTAGGAAATTAATGAAGTACAAGGATGTCTAAAAACAACTGTGAAAGTTTCAGTTTCTGAAATTGGTAATTAAACTGCAGACTATTCAAAATACTTATTCAATAAATATGGTACAATCTAACAAGTTTTAGACAGTATAAATTTTTTTATGGCAAGGAGAATCATACCATGTACACTACCACAAGGAAACAGGATGTTATCTGGATTGAAATTCCTATGAATATCACTATCTCAAATATGAAAAAAAGGCCCAGATATGATACCCTTAATGGGTTGCAAAAGTTTTGCCCAGTTTGATTTCTTTCCTATTTCCTTAGTATAAGAGGTGTAAGGCAGAATTGAGTTGGCAACAAAGAATCTTTAAATGATGAGATGATAAAAGTTCAATTACTTACATAGTAGTATCTAAATTTATTATTACTATGACAATAATACGTGTGTGCACACTATCATTTACGAGTAAACTATGTTCAACTTAATTTGCTTGATAATATTCTCAGCAAAACACAACTCTGTTTGCCAACTCTTATTCACCAATCCTTATTTGGTCATAGAATAAATTATTAACTTAAAAGAAACATCACATATTTTATCATAAATAGCCTATTGCATATTTTGTTAGTTACATTTTATGTCGGAAGAACCAGTACCACAAGGAAATATATATAAAGTACAAGAAAGAATAAGAATTAAAATTACAGACAGAACATCTTACAGAATTACATTTTTAAAATTTCTGACCTAAAAATTTAACCTAATAGCTTTAGCTGAAATAAAATACAGTTGTGGAGCTGGTGTTCAAGATTAGTTAAGTCAATAAGGCAAAGTTAAGATGAACATAATTTCCTTTAGTTTGTTATAATAGAAAACAGAAAAATGTAAGTAAAATGTATGAGTACAAGAAGCACATAAGCTTATGAATTATATCTTCTCTCTGTAATTGATTAACCTTACCCAACTAACTTGCTGGTTGAAGTGCAAGTGAGGGTGATGAAAGGCTGGAACTATAATGAAGCATTTTTGCACTACTACTTTTCAAATGGCTACAGAAGTGAAAGCTAAGAAGAAAAATTATCAATTTTAATTGTCTCACTCTTACACATTATTGATTTTATATTAATACTGTGGAAGAATTAAAATGCACTAATTTAACTCAAGGGTTAATAAATATTTTCTACACAGGGCTATTTTAGGTTCTGTGGGTCAAAAGGCAAAATTGAGGATGTTTACTATTTATGAAATTTAAAATATAATAATTGAGTAACATTTATTCTAATACATATCTCTGAATGAAAATTATTTTTTTGCTAACATTATTTACTCGGCGTTCAAAGTTAATGTTTGCCATCAAAATCAATTACATATGTTCACCTCTCAAGCACTAACAAATAGTGATGATAAACATAATTTTATGGAGCATATTTATTGCTTAGAAGGCATTCTAAGGATTCTTCTGGTACTCTCCTTTTCATACGTTGTTATACTGTCCATTAATTGCTTTTTCTTTTTTCTTTTTTTTGTGGTACTAGGGATTGAACCTAAACCTTCATACGTGTTAAAGAGTGCTCTATTGGGGCTGGGGCTGTAGCTCAGTGGTAGAGCACTTGCCTCACATGTGTGAGGCACTGGGTTTGATCCTCAGCACCACATTAAAAAAAAAAAAAAAGAGAGTGCTCTACCATCTCCAGTCCTTTTTAAAAATTTGAGACAGGATCTCCTAAGTTGCCCAGGTTGGCTTGGAACTTGAGATCCTCCTGCCTCAGCCTCTATTATCATTAATCCTTTCAATTTAAGGTCAGAGAAGTTTCTCAACTCCACAGGTAAATATATTTTAAACATAAATATCTCCTTTATACTTGCATCCAGGTCTCACAAACACTGCTGAAACTACAGCTTGAGCTCAAAAAATACATCAGCTGCACATCTGTGTGGTAATGAACATTTTAATTTCTGATAGCACTGGAAGTATGTAAAAGCAATGTAACATTATTTTGATTCAAATGATGATAGCTGTTGTCAAAATTGACTTTAGAGCTCTACAAGTTTCATATATAAGCACTATTTTTCCTTGCAATTCTAAGTAGAATTCATTAATATTAATCCATAAATTAATATGTGAGTTTATAGCAAAAGCTAATTTCCAAAGTCACTGAGTAACTAATACTAGTAGTGAAGGCAGTATGGTTCAGAAAAATTTCAACCGTGGACCTAAACTCAAACAAATAGTACAACTTTGCCACTGCTAAGCTACCAAATTATTGTGTGGTAGGGCAAGTAAGGATATACTTCTATTTCTTTTTTTTTTTTTATTGTAAACAAATGGGATACATGTTGTTTCTCTGTTTGTACGATATATTTCTATTTCTAACAAAAAAATAAATCTGAACTATTAAGCCCATGAGAATGAATGAAGTTAACTGTCAACACTACTGGTTTAACAACAAAAAACAGATTAAAACTTTTTCTATGAAGTACCTGCTAATGAATAATCTAATAATCATAGGCCTTAAGCATGTTACATTTTCATAGTCTTTAAAATTTGTCCAAATAAGTCATCTGATCCACACATATATTTACCACTATCAGGTATAACACATCTTAGCAGATTCCACTTTGGGTTGTAACGAGTTAGTGTTTTCACAACCTCTTTGAGATTATTTTTTCCTCTATTTGTTCCATGCCGACAACTCATGGAAGTGAATTCTTGTCACTTCTATCTCAGTATTGACTTGAATAAACTACTGAACAGTATTAGTAACATCTGTATAGTCATCGTGAGCAAAGAAAATATACTTGAAATAATTTGCCTTGATTTTCAACTGACTATTGAGGATGCTTGTAATGTCCTCAACTCTTTATATATTATTACTTATTTATTTATTTTTGGTACCAGGGATTGAACCCAGTGGCACTTCCAAACACTAAGCCACATCCCCAGTCCTTTTTATTTGGAGATAGGACACTAAGTTGCTTATCAATGTCCAACTCTTTAAGCAACCATTCTTGTTGCAAAGCTAACAATCTTAAATAAATTTATTTTATCTGGATACATTTCTTCAGTTGTTGCAATCAAATACAAATTAATTAACTTATTATAGGTAAATATTTTTTCTCGCTTAGTCTACAAATAAGCCTTTCAAGATTTTCTTTAGTTGCAGCCTCACTTTTTTTTTTTTTTTTTTTTTTTGGGTGCTGGGGTTCAAACCCAGGGGCTTGTGCTTACAAGGCAAGCACTCTACCAACTGAGCTATCTCCCCAGCCCCGCAGCCTCACTCTTATTCTTTTATTCCTGTGAAGAAATTCCACTGTAATCAAATATTCTATCTTGCATTTTTTTCTTGACCATTGTTTTCCTGACTTAAGAATATTGTAATTAAGTATTTTACGTGGTAATGTTTATGTTCATTGCAGTCTTTTAGCACAGGCATAGTATCACTGTGTAATAAACCCAAAGCACTGTTATCCTAACTCACTTACAAAATAACTCACATGCCACTGTGACTTAAAAGCACAACATTCATAGTTCACTTTTCTTGTTTTGACATGATGGGTATGCAATGGTAATACAAATAAATAAACGCTGCAATATGGCAATATGCACAGCACATTGTTGAGTTATAACTGCATCATTGTGATTTGTTGAGTATTGAGTAGCTGAAACAAGTGATGAGAGCACCACATGATTTCTGCTGCAACTAATAAACTGCTATTATAATGTGACACTTGAATTTGATATTATTTTATTATGTTCCAAAATAGTATTATTTTTTATTTTTTCTCAACCACTTAAAAATGTAAAAGTCCTTCTTAGTATGCAGACCAGACCAAATAAAAACAGGTGCTGGCTCATGTTTGCCATTCCCAAATTGAAATCATTTTATTATGAAACGTAATGCAGGATAGAAATCTGGCTCCCAGGTACATAATGGAGCCAGACTGTAAGATTACCTAAACCTCAGTTTCCTCAAAATGAAGATATTAGTATTCACTTCACAGGTTGTTTTAAGGAAAAACTGAATGAATACCTATATAATTTAGAACAGTATCGAGTCTAAAGTCAATACAGTAATTGTTAAGATTGTTGACTGAGAATATAATTGCATATGGATCTCAATTCCTATTAGCAACTCTGTATGCTTTAAAGTTCCCACTATAAGCAAATAGCTTTTTTAGATAAATAGTACAGATATTCTTAAAGACAATTCCAAACAGTACATCTCTACCAAATTTTTGTATTACTTCTTAGAATCCTACTAGCATTTTTATTCTCAAGTAATATGAACTGCTGAGGACTATGGATGTAGCTTAGTGGTACAGCAGTTGCCCAGTATGGGTAAGGCCCAGGGTTCCATCCCTGGTACCACAAAAAACAAAATCAATAAATTGATCAGTTTTATGCCATAAGCCTACCATAAAAATAACTAAATTTATTCTGCATATCTAGATTAATAAGTAATAAAGTTAAAATTTATGAAATGATATACCTGACCTATATTAAAGTAGATATTCATACATCAATAATTCCAGATAAGTTATAACAAATCTTTTTTGTTAACTAAAAAGCACTGAATGAGACTCAGTAAGATACATCCTTATTACTCAGAAATAAATTGTTTACTTTCCAAATATACAAAACTCACAAGTGTTGAATTAATTTATTTGTTATTTGATATGCATTAAGTGTCATCCCCTTTTTTAACCCCCAAATATTTAGGATTAAAGACTTGATTTATTTTTCATCATCTCCCACCCATATTATGAAAAATGCATTGGTTATATAATAAAATACAATACCTCTGGAATATTTTACTATTATTTCTGCTCTCTTGATTTTTTTTTACAATAAATATGAATTACTTATGGGGGGAAAGTTAAAAGAAGAAAAGACAGTTTGGAAAACATTTAAAAAGTAAAGTATCCTAAGTGATTTATATTAAACCATAATAGCTACTTACCTACAACCAGACCACATTCAGGACAGATCATATCACCAGCTCTGTAGTCTTCCACTAAAATTGCATCTGGATGGTTTGGACATGTGACTCTTGGAAGAGCATCCAAACTAAATGGAAAAAAAATATATTTTCATATCCTCACAAGCAATATGTAACAACAAAATAGTCTTCTGGGGGAAAAACTTTTCCAATACTGTAGTTTTAATACACTTAAGCTAAATATTCAAAGTATACATTCCATTTAGGTTACTTTAATCAATGAATATAGTACTATCTGATATAGACTATATGATACAAAGATAAAACTTGTCTAGTAATTAGTATGTAAATTCCATTAGAATTATTTTTTATTATAGTGGTTCCTGATTTGCAGACACAGAAGACTTTCAAAACTTGAAAATAAGTGTTTCTTAACAGGCAAGCTACTAAGATTTTCAAAAATCTTGATCAGTATTATAATAATAATTAGTAACCATCAATAGCCTGCAGTGTTTACATATAACCATGTGGTCTGAACCCTTTGCCACTTTTTTCTTCAATTAGAAAATACATTTCAGATCTCTATTTTTCTGTTGGTCACCTCAGTAACAGATTTAGAAGAATACACAGAACCCAACAGGCATATAAATGAAAGATGGTAGATACGGTTCTGCTGAATTTAAGACCTGATGATTTCATCTCATCCAGAAATGAATTTTCAGCATTCAAGAAATGGTTTGGAAGTTAATCTAACTAACAGATTTGTGTTATTAATAATCTGCTCAATTATTTTATCTTGAGCGAACAGCATTTGGGGAAGACAACCCAAAATGATCTGACAAAATCAGCTTTAAATGCAACAAAGAAAGAAGTTCATTGTATTAGACAAAGAGGAATGAAGGGAAGGAAGTAGAATGGGAATAGGAAAGATAGTAGAATGAATCAGTCATATCAGTCATGTATATGAATACATGACAAGCGCAACTCCACATCATGTACAACCACAAGAATGGGATTCTAGTTAAAATAAGTTATACTCCATGTATGTATAATTTGTCAAAATATACTCTATTGTCATGTTCATCTAAAAAGAATAAAAAAATTTAAAAATAATAAGCAGGGGGTATTGCAATACCAGATCTTCAACTCTACTACAAAGCAATAGTAACAAAAACGGCATGGTATTGGTACCAAAATAGACAGGTAGATCAATGGTACAGAATAGAGGACATGGACACAAACCCAAATAAATACAATTTTCTCATACTAGACAAAGGTTCCAAAAATATGCAATGGAGAAAAGATAGCCTCTTCAACAAATGGTGCTGGGAAAACTGGAAAACCATATGCAATAGAATGAAACTAAACCCCTATCTCTCACCCTACACAAAACTCAACTCAAAATGGATCAAGGACCTTGGAATCAGACCAGAGACCCTGCATCTTATAGAAGAAAAAGTAGGTCCAAATCTTCAACTTGTTGGCTTAGGATCAGACTTCCTTAACAGGACTCCCATAGCACAAGAAATAAAAGCAAGAATCAACAACTGGGATAGATTCAAACTAAAAAGCTTTCTCTCAGCAAAGGAAACTATCAGAAATGTGAAGAGAAAGCCTACAGAGTGGGAGAATATTTTTGCCAACCATACCTCAGATAGAGCGCTAATTTCCAGAATCTATAAAGAACTCAAAAAACTCTACACGAAGAATACAAATAATCCAATCAACAAATGGGCTAAGGAAATGAACAGACACTTCACAGAAGAAGATGTACAAGTAATCAACAGATATATGAAAAAATGTTCAACATCCCTAGTAATAAGGGAAATGCAAATCAAAACTACCCTAAGATTTCATCTCACCCCAATTAGAATGGCGATTATGAAGAAAACAAGCAACAATACGTGTTGGCGAGGATGTGGTGAAAAAGGAACACTCATACATTGCTGGTGGGGTTGCAAATTAGTGCAGCCACTCTGGAAAGCAGTGTGGAGATTCCTCAGAAAGCTTGGAATGGAAACACCATTTGACCCAGCTATCCCACTCCTTGGCCTATACCCAAAGGACTTAAAATCAGCATACTACAGAGATACAGCCACATCAATGTTCATTGCTGCTCAATTCACCATAGCCAGATTGTGGAACCAACCTAGATGCCCTTCAGTTGATGAATGGATAAAGAAACTGTGGCATATTTATACAATGGAATATTACTCCGCAATGAAGAATGATAAAATTATGGCATTTGTAGGCAAATGGACGAAATTGGAGAATATCATGCTAAGTGAGATAAGCCAATCTCAAAAAACTAAAGGACGAATGATCTCGCTGATAAGCTGATGAGGACATATAATGGGGGTTGGGAGGGGTTAGCATTAGGTTTAGGGTTAGGTTTAGAGTTAGGCTAAGGAGAGCGGTAAGAATGAAGGAAAGAAGGACTGTATAGAGGGAAAAGAGGGGTGGGGGGGAAGGGAAAAAAAAATAAACATCATTACCCTATGTAAACGTTAAAAATAAATAAATAAAAAAAAGGACAATGGTGACTAAAAAAATAAATAAAAGCGACAAAGACACAACATAAATTTAATAATTATTTCTGGGAAGTATAACCTCACAATCACAAATATTTGCTATAAATTTACTTCAAGTAATATAGTAAATGGTTATGTTATGGTCACCACGATCATACCTCTAAAAGACAAAAATCAACTGTTTCTATAGGATGTAAACAGGTATGTGTAGTTTTGGATAAAGTTTCTCATGACAGCAAATACAATTCAGAATGTTAACTATCATCTCAGAAGGTGAACTGGAAAACAGATACAGTTATCCATAACCCCAAATTTATATAATTAAGCTAACCAGAACATATTTTGGATATTCTCACTGAGAAAACAAGGTATAAATTGCTTTATATTTGTACTTATTCCATAAAGTTCTGTTAGAAAAATATTTGAATAAAAATTATGAAAAAAATTAGGTCAGTATGAATTATGTTGAACTGTTAAAACAAAGAAAATGATACCAGAATAAAAGTAATTAAAAACTAAGAAAATGGGAAGCTATACGGAACACAGTATGCAAAGGACTAATATAATACTTTGGCACTATTAAAGTACATAGAAAACCTTAAAGTGTGTATGTAATTTATACAGAAACATCTCTAAGACATGTTAAGTGAAGGAAAAGGTAGAAATCTATACAACACTGAAAAAGTATGAACTAGTTACACACAATAACATGGATGAATCTCAAAATATTGATCAAGAAACTAGACAGAATATATATACTGTTTAAGCTTTAAAATGGGCAAAAAAGAGCTATGGTGTTAGAAGTCAGGATGTGGTTTTCTTTTGGAAGTAGTAATGACCAAGGTTTCTTTTGGAAGTAGTAATGACCAAGGACACAAAAGAGCCTTTACTAGTGTCACAGCTAGTGGTGTATGATTTCTTAACCTGGGTGGTATATGCTCACTTTGTAACTGAACTACACACTTAAAATTTGTGTGCTAACTTCATAAAGGAAAAAGCAAGGTTGCAAACAGGGTTTACACTGGCCACTTTTTGAGGGGAAGGGAGGTTAAATTATAAACATGTTTGTTGAAGTATGACCAATAGGAAAACACCAAGAAATTGGTAATGATGGCTGCTACAGGGGGAATTAAATGGCTGGGAGCCAGGGAAGGAGGAAGACTCCTTTTTACTGTCAAGTCTTTTGTACTTTTGCTTTCCATAGGTTACCTATCCCCCCCCAAAAAATTAAATTCTGCTGAAGTAGTAAATTTTTAATTAAATTACCCCCAAATGTAAAAGGGGAATCAAGAATGAAGCAGTAGAGAAATAAAGAGAAACAACAGGGAAGGATGGTAAATATATCACCCATGATTAAACAATTTAGACTACCAAGGTACCAGATAATCCCAAACCTCTTTTTATGTCTATCATATATTGGATGTTTACTGTATATCTAGTGCTATACATTTATTTATTTTATAATGATTAATCTTCAAAAAAGCCCTGCAAGACAGGCACTATTTCCATTTTGAAGGTGATAATCAGAAAAGATTTGCCTGAAGGTACAGAATAAGTGGTGGAGCCTAGTTTTGAACTCAAAATGTGTTCTCTATAAGAACACCAGGCAGTTTCATAGCTAAATAACTATACATCATCCTCAGGGAAACGAAAAAAGTTAGAAATCTAACATTTACCTTTCTTTGCTTTCAATAATAGAAAAACTTGAAATTTAAAAGCTGTATGTTGGGCTGGGGTTGAAGTGCAGTGGTATAGTGCTTGCCTACCATGTGTGGGGTACTGGGTTCAATTCTCAGTACCACATATAAATAAATAAATAAAGTCCATCAAAAACTAAAAAAAAATTTTTAAAAGCTGAATGTGTAGAAAAAATTATTTCAAAAAAATTGTTTTAAATGAAAATAAAGACAAAAGAATGTGTTCTATGGGCAAAAAATCTAACCAATGAATTCACCATGTGTACTATTTACCATACCACTTTTACAAATAAAATTTCATGTTCTATTGTATGCAAAAGCTGTGCCTAAATATGACCACATTCATCTACCAGATCTACTGCCCTAAGAGAATTTAACTAGTATTAGGATAATTTAGGGAAGCTGAAGTTTCCCATTTATCTACAAGGAAGCTGTACCTGACAAAACCACACCCAGGCAGAACGAGCATTCAATCATAGAATCAGAATCAGTAAACAAGGGTGTCATTGGCTTTAAGTTATTTCCAAATAGGACATTAGCTAAAGGTGCTTCCCACCTTACCTTACTTTTTTTTAAAATTAAAAAACCCATAAAATAGTAAGCCTTACCAGTTAATACAAAGGGTCAGGATTTCTCCAGCTTACTATCTGGTGAACAATACTTTTCAATGGTGAAACTGATCAATTTCACAGACGATAAGAGGATTAAAAAAAAAAAAAAAATTGTGCCAAGCTTGCCTTCTGGAAGCTGAATAACTTGGCTACTTTTAGTACATTATGAGTTAAACAGAGACCAGTTTTGTGATAATAGAAATTGGTTATCTTAAACACTACACTTATCACTAACCTCAGAAAAACCAACATTGGCATGACTCAGTTTACACATATGCAAAAATACTAATATCTAGCTCATGGTGGTAATGAGATATATAATTAGGGTCTGCAAGCATTTTGCAGGTCACAAGGTTAAAGCCTGTCTCGGAGGGCACTGCATGCATTTCCTGTAGATATTGTACATTACATTTTAAAAATATATTACTTTCCCCGAATACGTAAAGAATTTTCCGCAGGCAAGATTTTCAACAGTACGCAGACAACATTTGTAGAAACGTCCTTTAGCAGGAAAACAATCAATTCTTCGGAAGTGCCCTAGCTTCCACTTTCAGAGGGCCACTGGGATGGTAATCAGTTTCTTTCTGGTTGACCAATGCTGACGTCCCCAACTTTCTTAGCTGTCAGACCGATAGAAAACTGGAAATATCCGCTTCTCGCTCTTTGAAAGGGAGGAATTAAGGACCCTAAGGTTGGACGGGCCATAGATGGAAAAACAAGCGTAGAAAAAAATGAGCAAGATAAGACGACAGGGCAAATAGTCGCAAAAGACGCGAGGCCAAGGGCTGGGGACACGGGAACTCACAGAAGATAAAGCCTGGATGAGAAGACAACCTAGAATCCTGGGACGGAAACACAGAGGGCTCGGCACCCCCTGCGACACCCCTGACAATCCTGCCGTCTGAAAATGCCTTTGTCCGGGCCGGCCGGTCAGTCCCGCCGCCTCTCCCCATACCTCTGGGGCGCTGAGGCCGACGAGGCCGCCCCGAAGGTGGTCTACAATCCCCGGAGCTCGCCACCCGCCCCTCAGCTAGCCCGGCTCGGCCAGGCTTACTAACCGGCTGGTAGACGCCATCTTCGGGGCCACTACAGTCCCAGCAACAACAGCTGCGCTGGAAACAGGAAGAGATTGTGGCGGCTAGACGCTCCGAGACCAGCTTTTATAGGAGAATCACCCACGCTGTCGTAACAGGGCGCGGCTACGGGTCGGGACAAGGGCCAAAAATAATGAGATGCTGAGCGCCACGTGCTTTGCGTTTTCTTATTTTCTTGTTCTGTTTCAGTAATTCGCTGTATTGTTGGGCGAGTCACGAAACTACCCAGGAAAAGTCTCAAGAGAACCCTGCAAACAGGTCACATCATAGCTACTCTTTAAAGCACGAAGAAAACCATGGCCTTGTGGAGAGGGTGAAGCCCGCATCCCTAAGGACTAACCATTCCGTTTCCACACTCAAGTCAATTACTCCCGCGTAAGTGCATTTCTTTCTTGCTCCCTGGGGATGATTCTTTTTTACAGAGATTTGGAATAAAAAGAGAAATTAGCTTATGTCATCCACAACAGGTGTCGATTTAAGCTGTGACTTCAGCTAGCATGCTGTCTTCTTAGGCATGTCCTTCAGCTCCTCGGTGTAAAGGTAATAGTATCTGCCTTGCATACTCTTTTAGAATTGGCAGGAGATGAAACAAAACCATGTGACAGCACTCTGTGCTGTGAGGCAGAGATATGGACCCTGCTCTGATCTTTGCCACGCACTCCTCCTCCCCGTGGACTTAGCTGATAGCTAAGTATAGAAAACTTGATGGAACTTCTAAATACAGGACAAGATCTCCAAATTTATGGACCAAACTAACGTCAAAATGGTAGTAATAATAACACTTTGCTGAAAATGAACCACCCATAATGTAGAAATTGGAGGAAAGGGCGCATTGTGGTTTCTAGGGGAATAAGGACTCAGATATTAACAGATATGGAAAATGAAAAATCCCCAAGATAATGTAGCCTGAGAAAAGGGAGTGAAAAAGAAAGCCATACACTGACAGCCTTCATCTCCCAAGACAAATGTTTTCCAGATGCTGGCTGCAGGCGTGAAGGAGGTGTTTCATTACACCTTAAGTGACAGTCTCTGGGAGGCACCGATCTCCTTCAGAGTAAATCCTCTCCAGATGTGGAACATAGACCCCAGACCCCAAAGTCCAAAATCCTGAGCGCTCAAACTGACACATTCCCTGATCAACAGAACAGATCCCAAATTCCTAAGTGCCCAAGAAAACTGATATGTTCACTAGGCCACCTCAGGATAACTTATATAAGCCCAGTCCCTTTCTTTGAGTTGGGGGGACTCATTTTCCACCAGAAGTCACTTCGACAACGGCATCACTTGGTCCCTGCATCTCCTGTTCCTGTGTGAAACTTTGTTCCTGAATAAAAGAGCTGAGCTGAAGTTTGTGAACTTTGTGAGGTTTGTGTCCCTCCCAGTCTATATATAGTGACCTCTTTGTTCATTTAGGGAGGGGACTTGAATGCCACTGAGTACAACATTGTTTAGCACAGGTAAGAGATACTAGCTAACTTCCTTAGAAAGAAGAAGAGGTGTGAGAGGCAGGAACTTAGAAACTGAAATCTAACTGGGATGGAAAGCATGTTTTCTTTCTTTTTTCCAATCTTATACTGTAATTCTGTAATACAAAACTTGATTGCACTACTGTGTGTGTGTCCCCCCCCCAATTTGGTAAAATTTTTAAAATGTCAATCCATTTAATCTGTGCAAGTTGTAATTAGGAAAGGGCTTGGGGGTGCTCCATCCCAATCCAGTAGAAAGTTTTCATGGTAGAGTATCTTGGCTAGTGGAAAAAGAGAAGGGCAGCTAGGTATCTCTTAAGGATCAAAAATAAGGATCCAATACCTGGTGAATTCACAGTAGGTATTCAACGGTGTTGGTTGAAGGAAGAAATCATCAAAGAAATTTGACGTAGTAATTGATTAAATTATTTCTGCCTCACCTGGAGTGTCTTTTATCTGTCATACCTTGTAAGGATTTTTTTATATATTAAAATAGATGGCTGCTTAGATAAGCCATTTCTTCCTTCTCTTTTGTTAGTCTGGCATGTTATAAAGCATTTTAATCAACATTATCCTATTTAATCTTTATTTCTGATCCTGAGATTAAAACACTTGTACATGAAAAACTGGGCTTTTTATCACTTAGGAATCATGATTTACAGTAGCAGTCATCAAACTTTCTAGTTGATGATCATTGATATTTTATTTAACTGAAGTATGTAAATTAGTTAAAATAATTTAATTATGTTTTTAAATGAACTCATCTTTTTTTTGGGGGGGGCACCAGGGATTGAACTCAGGGTCACTCGACCACTGAGCCATATCCCCAGGCCTAGTGTGTGTTTTATTAAGATTCAGGGTCTCACTGAGTTGCTTAGTGCCTTGCTTTTGCAGAGGCTGGCTTTGAACTCACAATCCTCCTGCCTCAGCCTCCCGAGCCACTGGGATTACAAGTTTGTGCCACTGTGCTTGACCCTGAATTTTTTTCCCCCCCTGTGGTGCTATGGATTGAACCCAGAGCCTTGTGCATGCAAAGTAAGCAAGCACTCCACCAACTTAGCTATATCCCCAGTCCCTGAACTTACCTTTTTTAACTTAAAATTTATTTTGCTTCTGTGAAACCACAACTTGATGTACTATTTGTAGTTCTTCTAAAGTATAAAATGTTTTACAAGTCTTATAAATGATTTAAAATTTTTTTGTGATCTACTAGAGTTACCTTTTTAAAAAACAACTTTATTCAAATACAGTTATATATCATATGATTCCTCTGCTTAAGAGTAAATGATTTTTAGTACTTTTATCCAATGGTGCAACCATCCCCCCAGTTTCAGCTCACTTTCATCACCCCAGTAAGATCCCTCATGCTGGTTTATAATAAATGCCTACTGCAATCCCTGCCCCAGGAACCACTAGTCTACTTTCTGGACTTTTCAGTAAATGGAATCACAACATACGTCATCTTTTGTGTTTGAATTCTTTTACCTGGTATAATACTTTGAAGGTTCATTTTATTTATCTCATGGCCTCACTTTTAGAAACAATGATATGTAAATATCTGTTACAGAAGTGTCCAGATGGTGATGGTGAAGAGGATGGCAATTTCCTAACTTAAGCAAGTTTGACAGATATTTATTTGGAAAATTTAAGACATATTCTGTTGAACTTGGAAGAACAGAGGATTCAGTGAAATGTGTGACTAGATCAGACTGGACTCTAAGGGAGATGGAATGAGGTATCTAGAACATTAGCTATGCCTCATGTACCTGGTTGCTACAGGGCCATATACATTTCTTCTAGAAAATTGAAAGTTTTTTCAAAGTTTTTTATCATGTATGAAAATAGTCATACATAAAAATCAAAGATAATAATAGGATTTATCACTATTAATACCTCTCATCCTGATTAAACAGCAAGATTTTATCACATGTGTTTTATGCATCTTACTTTTTTTCTCCCTTTGCTGGAGTGTTTTTAAAATAAATCCCATATATCATCATGACCCATATATACATTAATGTACATTTCTAAAAATTAGAGACTTTTGAACTTTTTAATTTACATAGCACTATATTTATGAGCTATGGAAAATGAAAAATCTCCAAAATAATGCGACCTGGGAAAAGGGAGTGAAAAAGAAGACCATAAATGGACAGCCTTCATCTCCCAAGACAAAGGTTTTCCACATGCCGACTGCAGACAGAGAGGAAGTGTTTTATGGCGGCTAATGTGACAGTCCCTAGAGGGCATTAATCCCCTTCAAAGATAGATCTACAGACCCTCAACCCAGAAGGTCAAATTCTTAAGCCCTCAAACTGACACATTCACTGATTGATCGAACAGACCCCCAAATTCCTGAGTGCCCAAGAAAACTGGTATGCTCACTAGACCACCCTTCACAATAACTTATATAAACCCAGTTCCTGTCTTTGTTCAGGGGCTCATTTTCCACCAGGAGAGTGGGTTCATCAGAACCATGACTCCATTCCTGAATAAAGGCTTTTGACTGATTCGTGAAGTTTGCATCCATCCATGTCTTTTGGGCTAACTATACTTACTAAATTACAAATGATATCTTACCACAACGAATTTTCATACTGGTGATAGTCCTGGGCTTTCATATTGATGGTTTAGTTTCACCAGGCAGAAGAAGCAGGCCCTGCTAAAATAGAGGCTGTGTACACACTTGGGTAGCAAGTGCTGGAAGCCATCTTTCACACTTGCAATGCAGGGATACCTCTCACCTCTACTTGATCCTCTCTGGTATTGAGTGCTTATGTTGAAGGGCCTAGAAGGCAAAGGAACTGGTAGGGCAGAGAATAGTATAGAAACTGGAGGTCAATGTAGATTGTAGATAATTTGGAAATTGACTTTATTATATCTAGATGTATTTTTTTCCTTTTTCTCTGGGTGGAATAAACTATCATACATAGGTTTATTTTTTAATTTTTATTTTTTGTGGTGCAGGATTGAACCCAGGACTTTATGCATTCGAGGCAAGCACTCTACCAACTGAGCTATATCCCCAATCCTAATACATAGGTTTTGCAGTGCGGGGTTCCAGTGTTTTATTAAAAACAAGAGGGTATACTCCTTGATATTTATCCTAAAGAATTAAAGTCATTATATTATAGAAATACATGCATACTTGTGTTTATAGCAGTATAATTCATAATAGTCAAATTATGGAACCAACCTGGGTGTCCGTTAATGGATGAATGGATTAAAAAAAGTGATACATATATATACACAATGAGTTTTATTTTGTTATAGAGAAGAATGAAATTAATCATTTGCAGGAAAATGGATGGAATGGATGGAACTTGAGGGCATTATATTAAGCAAAGTAAGGCAAACCTAGAAAGTCAAGGGTTGTATTTCTCTCACATGTGGAAAGGAGAGAGAAAAAAGGAAAAAAAGGGGGATGATGTCTCATGAAAATCAAAGGGAGATCACTAGAGCAAAATAAAGAGATCACAGGAGGGAGCAAAGGAGGGAAAGGGGAAATAGTGGGGAACAATATTGTCCAAATTATATTGTTAATCATATGCACATACAAATATGTAACAACAAATTCCATTATTATGTATGATTATAATGTGCCAATAAAAACATGGAATAAAATAGGAGAGCGTGTTAAGAATAATGTACTCCTTGCACTCTTAACACTGTATTAGAAGTTTGGTGACAGGAAATCAGAGAATGTAAAGAGCAGTTTTCTTCCCTGGAGGATCTGCAAGAATTAGTTGAGTTCTTCAAAGCAGGCCTGAGGTCCTATGCATCAGGTGCTTTAACAGGTATCTCATGTTCATTATCTTATCTACTTCTTGGATATCTTGTCAGGCAAGTATTATTATTTTCCTTCTGAAGGGTTAAGAGAGATTGAGTAGGTAAATTTCCCAGAATCACACAGTAAGTTAGTGTTGCAGGTAGAATTCAAAACCAAAGATGACTGATTAAAAATATGTCCTGCTTCTATTTAAGATCAGGGAATGAATTTAGCAAGCAGTGGACCTACAGCATTCAAGAAGGTTTCATTTTATGGGGCAGCTGTGATCTAAAATATTCTTGCCAGTTGTCCACACAAGAACACTTGAGTCTGTCAGACCATGTGCTACCTAAGCTGAAATGTGCCTGGCTCATATCCCATTGCTAAATGTACCTGCATGTATAATCTTGAATTCAACAGTTCCACTTGTTTGTTTACTGATCTATTTAAAGCTTTGATTTATTTGTAGCAGATCCTTCATTAGAGAATAAATCCCAATCTTTTTATTTGGAGAAGCTGGAAACTTCCCCAAGTACTAGGAGGTCACATATAGGTTTAAAACATTAATCATCTATAAATAGAAAATATTGTCATTTGTCTCCTTACAGACAGGGAGGAAGAGTGTTAGAAATTTATTTTTTTACTTAAACATTCATTGAGCAGTACTTTCTTTTGAATTTTAAATTTATGTTGATTGAAAACAAAACAAAATTAACAATTTGTGACTTTTTAAATTAGTATTTTACTGAAAAATATCATTTTGCATTGTTTGTGACTTCAAAAAAGTTTTGCTACACTGTTTAGTGTTATTATATATCTTAAAGTTAATATTTTCCCCTAAGTAATCTTTCTAATTTTATAATAAAAATCACGGAATTTGAATGATGGATGAGACTGTAATTTCCCCGAAATGTTTTCGATTACATTAATTTCAGTCTAGATAAAATTTGTGGTCTGAGGAACAATTGAGGAAAAGTGAGGAGGTAGAACATGTTCTTATTCTTGTGACCTGTTACTTGATACTTTTTTAAAGACTGAATTTTTGCATTAGATTTTTATTATTTCCCTGAAAATCACATAATAAATGCTTCATTATGTAAATGAATATCTAATTTCAACTAATCTCATTTTTTAATCTTAAATTAAAACTCTGAAAACATTAGTTATAAATTATGACCATGGGATGAGACTATAAAAGTACTTCTCTCATCCTCGTCATGCATCACTCACAGTATTATAAATGATACAGTTCCTTTGGGAAGCAATCTGGCCATACTCCAAAAATGGTTTATCGTTAAAGCCCTCCAAGCCAGTCATCTCACTTCTGAGAACTAGAATAAGGAAATAATCTGAAATATGGGATATTATGTTCATCATGAAGATGTCCATTGCAATGTTATTTCTAATAATATAAAATTGGAAGCAAGAAAAGTGCTAAAAATAGTAGACTTGCAACCTTTTGTCATATTCTACAATGGAAAGCAACCTTCATGTTTAAAGCAGGGGAATGATAATAACAGAAAGGGCTCCAACATTTTGGTACAATTTAGTTGTTAAAACGAATCCATGTTTCAAGGACCTTTTCTAAGCAATGCTTTACCAAAACTGATTCAGTTACTTCAGGTGCTTGAAAGTAAACTACAGTGAGGTCACTGAAGGCTGTAGTATCCTAATTTTTTCTTTGTACCTTTGTGATTAATGCTTTCACATACAGTAGACACCCAACAAATATAGATTTCTGTGATTTCTATGTTTATATAGTAAAAAATGTATTTTTATATCATTATTTGGACTATTCACAATAATTAAGCCAAATGAATGAGGTTTTAACCAAGTTTTCCCTATTGTAACTAGCTTTGCCTCTTTTTGGTTTTTGTTTTTCCTTTGGTGCTTTTTATTATATCTCTCCGTTCTCATTATTTTCTGACCTGTTCTGCCTAGGATTTTTTTTTTTTCACATTAACAAGACGAAAGGATCCTGCCCCACACTTTCTTGAAAGCGCATTTGCTACCTACTGTCTTTCCACTGATCTTAACTAAAACGGATAGTCTCTGTGCAGTGTGTTGTGTTCAGACATCACGCCCACACTCTCATGACTAGCCTTATTATTATCTTAGCATTAATAATATATTTACTACTCTGCTGGTGTGGTGGCACACATCTGTAATCCCAGCTACTTGGGAGGCTGAGGCAGGAGGATCAAAAGTTCAAGGCCAGCCTAAGCAACTTAGTGAGAATCCCAATCTCACAATAAAAGATTAAAAAGACTGGGGTATAGCACTACTGGGTTCAATCACCAGTATGAAAAAAAAAGTAAGAAAGAAAAGAAAAACAATTAATAGTGTACTTGCTACTATGACAAATCTCTTATTGAATGTTTTGCATGACAGTAAGCTAAGCAATTCCTAAATATAGTTTCATAGAGATAGTATTTGGTTCACTGTCATTTACATAGAAGACTTTTATTGGGTTGAGTTTTTCAACTTATAAAAACCAAAGATAACTTCAGTGTAACTCTTATGTTAAAACGTCAATACATGCAATGGGTTAGCCATCTTCCACTGATTTAAATGCCTATTCTACAACATTTGCATTTATGTGATATAAAAATTGCAAAAAAATCCATGTCAATTTTTGCATTCATTTATTCCAACTCAGCATTTTCACCATGCAAGTTAATTTTAAGGCATTTTTATGAAAAGCTCACTCTAAACCTGAATTTCCATATTTACTCCTTTTGGTTATGTTAAATGCTAGCTACAGTCTTACATTATTGATCATTTTGGAAATGAAGTATTGGTTATTTCTTTCTGCTTTTTTTTTTGGTCTGTGGAAGCCAATGCTTAAAAAAGCACTATTTCCTACAAACCCAGAGTCAACAGTTTGATTTTACAGTATAGAGATCTGGAGAATTTCATACTATGCTAAATGGTTACCAATCTCTATGTCTAAAATCACTTAACATATTTATTTTAAAATTTTATACAGTTGTTCCAGAATAATACATGAGCTGATCTGCATATTAATGAGAATTTAGTTTTGACTTGTTTTCAAACTACTGCACTATGATCATACCTCTGAGTACTTTTATTGTAAGCCCCAAATTTTTGGATTTATTTATTTAGTTATTCATTTATTTTTGCAGTACTTAGAATTGTACCCAGGGGCACTCTACCACTGAGCTATTATCACCAGCCCTTTTTATTTGTTATTTTGAGGCAGGATCTTGCTAAGTGGTACAGGTTGGTCTCAAACTTGCCATCCTATTTCTTCACCCTTCTGAGTAGCTGGGATTACAGGTGTGTGCTACTATGGCTGACTGGATTTATTAATATAGAAATATAGGTGGAGCATCCCTAACAAAAAATATGAATGCCACAATGCTCCAAAATTCAAAATGTTGTGAGAACCAACATGAAGCCAAAAAGTAGAAAACTCTACACCATAAGAATTTGTTTCATGCATAAAATTATTAAAAATGTTATATAAGATTACATTTAGGCTATGTGTATATAGTATATATAAAACAGAAACTAATTTCATGTTTAGACTTGGGTCACATCTTCAACGTATCTTATTATGTATATGCAAATATTCCAACTCTACCAATTAAAAAAACCCCAACCCCAAGTTCAAAACACTTCTGGTCCTAAGCATTTTGGATAAGGGATCCTCACCTGTATACTTTTCATTTAATTTATTAGAAAATAAAACAAAGGTTATGTGACTTCTTAAGGGAATTCATTGAGCATTGGAGACAATTATTTCCATTTCCTAAAAATTGAAAATTCTGAACACAAGAAAGACCAGATTAATATTTTTGTATGATGTTATAACTAATTTGCATAATTCAAATTCATATAAATTGGGCAGCCACATTGTACCCATGCACTTTATTCATGTTTTATTTATGCAACCAGATTTCATTCAATAGTTTGTTGAGGTTTTTTTTTTTTCCAATTAAAAAAAAGTTGAGCTGGATTCTTTGACTAGATACACACTTGGCACACTCAATTATGGAAGAATTGGTTGTTTCCAGTTTTTTTTTTTCATATAACAAACGATGTGATCATGAACATCCTTGTTCATATTTATGGGTGAACATGTGTATGTTCAAAGGGTAAACACCTGCCAGTGAATCAGGACATGAAAGAGCATGTTCATATTATATTTTGCCCAATATTATGAAATTGTCCTCTAGAAATGTGCCAATTTACTCTCTGGTCAATTGCATTCCTAGAGAAGGCCTTTTCCCCCATGTTAGAACTACAAGGGCTGGGACATCACCTTAATATCACCCCCCTTTTTTTCCTTCTTGGTACCAGGGATTGAACCCAGAGACACTTAACCACTGAGCCTTATCCCCAACCCTTTTTATTTTTTTATTCGGAGACAGGCTCTCACAAAATTAGTTAGGCCTCACTAAATTGCTGAGGCTGGCTTTGAACTTTCAATCCTCCTGCCTCAGCCTCCTGAACCTCTGGGATTACAGGAATGCACCACTGTGTTTGGCCCCTCAATATAATTTTAAATGTAAAACCAGATTCTGATTAGAAATATCTATTTACCAGGCAATAGGGAGATGAATGTGCCATTTCTGATTTTTAACTATTAGTTGCTTTACTATTTTATGTAGTTTACTTATTATAGTTGTAATAAAGCAAAAACATTGCTAAAATGTATTTCAGTGCCTCCTCTCATTTCACTGCCTTTTCTCTATTCTTTCTCCTTAGCAGTTTAGATACATAGCAACTACTATATGTTTAACTTTTTTGTTGATTATTTTGTTTTCCCCCACTGGAATGGAAATTCTAGAGGGAAAGAAGTTTTATTTTTTTTGTTTGCTACTATATTCCCAACACCCACTATAGTGACTGGTATGTAGTAGGCAAATAACTATTTGCCAAACAAATTAATTGTAAAACGGGCTGGGGTTGTAGCTCAATGGTAGAGTGCTTCCTTAGCATGTGTGAGGCACTGGGTTTGATCCTCAGCACTGCATGTAAATAAATGAATAAAATAAAAATGTTCATAAACAACCAAAAAAATTATTGTAAAACAAAATAAAAATGTATCAATACATGATCAAAAATGAGCAAAATTTCTTTCTCATCAACCTGTTCAGCCACACAGACCACAAACTTCCCAGTGTTAACCATGGTTATCAATGAGTGTTCATCCTTCTAGACTTATTTCAGTGGGCTTACATGTAATTACAGAAATTATATATATAATAGAAATATTGAATAATGCAATGCATTTAATTTTACATAATTAAGGCCATTTGCATGTTATTCTATAATGTTTTTTCTCAATATATCTTTAAGATAATATTTTGGCCACACAGAAAGTTCTTCCATGTTCTTTTTAACTTCTGCTTTTTATCCCTTCTCATATTGATGAACAGTTTGATTATCTGATCATTCTTGACTTAAAATAGCAAATTGCAAAGTTTTATGCATGTGCGTGCATCCAGATATAAATAAATGCACTGCATGTCTCAAATGTGCCTTGCATACGACAACTCTATTGACTCTAATTATCTTGAAGTCTCAAGGGCCAAGTGTTACTTAGAGTTATCTATCCTGGGATTGGGCTTCCAAGGTCAAAGTCCCACATTACTGATTAGCTGAAACCTTAAATAAAGGTGCTACAGGAGCCAGGCGAAAGCAACTTTGAGGCAGAAAGCTAATTGCATCTGTGATTTTAGGAAAAAATTTTTAGCATTTTAGGAAGTCATTAATAAGCAAGAGACATGGGCCAAAGAAAACCTCTAAGTTAAAAACAAAACAACAAAAACAATGGTGTCATGATGGCCAAATTCAATAGGCTGAAATCCATTTACCTAAGAAACATGGAGTGCCAACTATATGCTGGATTCTGCTTGAGGTGCTGGGGATACAGCAATGAAGAGAACAGTAAAAATCCCTGTCCTCATGGAACTGATCTTAGGAGGAGAAGGCAGTAAAATTAAGTTGAGAAAAACAATGTAAGTTAGATCACTATAAATTCCCCGGAGAAAAATAAGACAGGAAAAGTGATTGGAGAGCTAGGAATTACAACTTTATTCATTTAGAGACAGGGTCTCACTATGTTGTCTGGATTGGTCTCAAACACCAGGGCTCAAGTGAATCTCCTGGTTCATCCTCCTGATTAGCTGAAACTATAGGTACATGGCACCAGGCCCAACTAGGAGTTACACCTTTAAATGGGAGGTCAGGTAAATCTGAGGTAGTCAGGTGGAGTCTGGGGAGAATGTGTTCCAAGCAGAGGGAACCACAAGAGAAACAACTTGCATCTTGCCTGACAGTTAGGGTCAGCAGTGAGGCTGCTGTGGTCTGAGCATGTTGAGGGCAGGGAAGAGAGTAGCAGGAGATGAAGCTAGTGAGGAACAGGAGTCAGGTGATGCAGGGGTTCAAAAGTCATAATGACAAATTCAGCTTCTACAGTGAGCAAGACAGAGGGCCAGAAGCATTTTGAACAGTGTCGTGAACCCTTCAAAAAGATCACTGCCAAGCATGGGGCATGGACATCAGTATTTTACCAGGAGGCATTCCAGAGGGAAGTTCAAAAAAACAGAACAGTTTTCATGAGTTTTGTATTCTCCCATACATGTATTGGTTAGAAGAAGGTTTCAAGATTAATTATAAAAGTAGTGTTATGAGAAGTCATCAGGGGTGAAAATGGAGTTATGATAGTTAGAACATATACCTTTGAGGTTTCAAATTAGTATATTTATTTTTTAACAGATGATTTATGAGAGTTAGTGAAGCAAATACTTCATCCTTTCTGATAAGGTAACCACTCACTGATTCAAGGACAGTATGATTTATCTTATCTTCTTAATGATAATTTTTGTCACAAATGAAAAGCTTTAAATTTTTTTTAGAAATGCTGCATCTAATTGTAAAGGAAATTAGCAGTTGTATAATGTGATGAAGTTAATATTGATTATAAAATCCAATTATTTCTATAATTTATTCTGATATATCCCAAGATAACGATTTGTCAGCAGGTACACTTCCTATTTAATTGGCATGATTGAGTAATTAGATGTATTCTCAGAGCAGCAATAAAACGAAATTCTGGTGTCTCAGGAACATGATTGAGGTTTTGTTTTGTTTTACCCTTGGGTTTATCCAGCTGAGACCAAGGACATTCCTTGTTTTATTTGGGAATAATTTTTAATTTAGAAGTTTTTATAATTGTGTGCCTAAATAATTATTTTCATCATAAGAAAGGATAGACAGAAAAAATCCTGAATTTGACAAAATTTGTGATGAGTTGCTTTTTGCTCTTACTAAATCCCTCAAGTCACATTGTCTTTTTCTTGGGCTCCTGGAGAAGCCTTCTCATGGGGCTCGCTCTCTCTCTGTCTCAGTCTTTTCCTCAGGTCAACTGATATTCTAAAGGATAAATTTGATCTTTATACTATATACTCTATATCAGATAATACTATATTCATCTATAAATAACAGAAAATGCTATTTCAGTGGCTTAAACAAATAGGGGTTTGCTCATCTCATGCATTACAAAGTCTAAAGGTAGATACAGGGGCTTCAACTGCTTCCAGGTCCCATTCTCTTTCCATCTTCCTCCTAGTCTGTCCTTAGTGTGCAGAATTTCACCCTTGTTCTAGTTGCTTATGGCTACTGCACTTCTGCTTACTTCTAGATTTCAAGCAGGAAGAAGGTAGAGGGTGTAGAAGACATGAAAATCTCAGGACTTTATTGTTACCTTTTTCTGTGAAAAGAAGGCACTTAAGACTAGTTGCAAAGGAAGCTGAGAAATTGGGTACTTTGACTTTTTAGACTGAACAGAAATAGTAAAAAGGTGGATATTATTGGGTTTTAATATCCAAATCATAGTTTTTGTTGTACTTTTTCTCTTCCATGAAAAACATCTTCAAAAGTTCATCATTGCTTACTGTGTCATAGCATATCTCTTGTTATTGTGTAGTCTGATATTGTAGAGAAACTTCTTATGTGACTTCGGGAATTGGTAGACAGTTTATCTTCACTTTTCCTAACCTGTCTGTATTAATGAGGGTTCTCCAGAGACAGAACCAATAGAATGTGCAAATAAAGAAAGAAGCTTATTTTAAAGTTTTGGCTTATGTGATTATGGAGGCTGGTAAGTCCATAACCTGTGGGGTGAGCAGAGCTGAAGAATCAGGAGGGGCCAACATGGTTATTGATCTGCAGGTTCTCTCCTGGTCAGGGAAGGTCAGCCTCTTGTTCTATTGTGAGCTTCAATTCACTGAATGACACTCATCCACCTTATGAAGGGCAACTGTTCTGCTCAAACTCCACTGGTGTACAGGGCTGGGGGTAGCTTAGTGGTGGAGTGTGTGTTTAGGCTTTTAGTTCTATCCACAGTACCAAAAAAGAGAAAAAATTCATACACACACACATACACACACATATGAATCTCCACAAATTAAATGTAATCTCATCTAAAAACTCAGAAACATCTGGAATTATGTTTGATCATAAATCTGAGCATCATGGTGTAGTCAAACTGACACATAAAATTACCCATCACTACACCTAAATTAACTACACTTGAACCTCAGGAAATGATATGTGCTAAAAGGTATGGAGGAAAGAGCTCAGTTGAGAAATTGAAACGAGTCCTGTGATTAGATCTTCAAGTGAGATGACTGGGAAAGCTGGACCTGGAGGGATAAGCAGAAACCCTGTCAGGCAGGGCATTGAAGGCTAAACTCATTTGGTCTAAAAGGAATTAGTGGGTCGCATGGTGGAAGGAAGGGGCAACTGTTATGAATAATAACCTGGTTATTATTATTATGAAGAGGGTAGTCTTTATGTGAACAGCAATAGGAAGTAATGAAAGGGTATTAAGTCACTTAAGATATTTGCTCATCCAACCTCCTCTTGTGTTTATTCTGTCCCTCATTTCGACCAATATAATTGGTGTGGAATTGACCTGGGATTGGCCTACATCATTTGGCATGTCTAATTCCTTTGTCCACAGTGTTTGGTTCAGGAACAAGTCAATAACACACAATTTGCCTTTTGCTGAAGCTTCTAAGAAAGGGTCTTTTTTGTATTTGGTAGCGTTACCACATGACACATAGAAACTGCTTCAGCCATGTTGAGTCTTAGAGGGGGCAACCTGAAGATAATATTGACAGACCTAAAATACAGCTGTGGAATGCAGTTAGGGACAGAGTATAATCCGAGTCCTGGGTCAAGCTGTAAATGAAACTAAACTAGTCCTAAAATGTTCAGTGGAGACAATTTTTTATTTGATTTAAACCCATATAAGTTAGGTTTTCATTATTTGCAACATGAATATTCTTAACTAATAAATACATATATATGTAACAAGATCACATTTGCATTTTAAAAACTCATTTGGTCTAAAAGGAATTAGTGGATCACATGGTGGGAGGCAGGGGCAACTGTTATGAATAATAACCTGGTTAAGACATTTTATTGATCTGCACCAAAATGGTGGCCCTTGAGGCAGAGAGAAGTGATGGATTTCAGAGATATTTAGGATAACATACAGAAGACTTGCTTGAATGTGGGGAGAAAAATCTGAAGAAAGTGAAGAATGATTTCTGCATTTTCCAGTTTGAACTACCGGATTGGTGTCATCCTTCACTGAGATATGGATATCAGACTGGATTTGGATTGCCCATTTAGGGTTCACAAGGAGATAACAAATGAAGTGTGATATATATGGATCTGCAATTTAATACTAAGGACAGGGTTGGAGATAGACTTGGAAATCAGTAGAGTAAAAAGAGTAAATAAAGTTATTTAATGAGAAAGAAGAGAACACAATTTAGTTTGCAATACCAATATTTAAGGAACAGAAGGAGGTTGAGAAGAGTAGCCAGAGAGGTGGGAGGCAGTTCTGGTTGTGTAGTGTTACAGGAACAAGAAAAAATAAGATTTAGGAAGGCCAGTGTAGTCCCTGGTGGTGAATATGAAAGTAAAGTCAGATGAGACTGTGAATTCTCCTTTAAATCTAGGGACGTGAAGGTCATTAGAAAATTCAGAACAATATTGGATGTGCAATTCAGATTGCAGAGGGTTGGGAATTAAGTGAGCAGCGTGTATGTGAAAGTGAAATCATCGCACTAGGAAAAGTCTTTCAAAAGTTATTCTGTTTTGCTGTAAAACTTCTCAAAAAATCCAGAGCTCTCTTATCAGTTCTCTTCTTGTTATCTATGCTCAGGTATTTGTTGACCTCATCCAGTTTCATGTCTTTAAATATCATCAGTATGCCAGAGGCTCTCAAATTTTTGTTTGTATAGCTGGGGTCTCTTTCCTAAACTCAACACTTGACTGTTGAGCTGACTACTCATTATTTCTGAAAGTTGAATGGACATCTCAAACTTAATATTTGTAAAACTGAGCTCCTGCTCTTTTCTCAAGCCTGTGCCTCCTGGAGCCCTCGCCTTAGTGATGTATCCAATCTTTCTAGATGCTGAGGCCACAATCTGGACTCATTCTTGATTCTTCACTTTCTCTCATGCTCCTTATAAACTCCATTACTAAATCCTGTTCGTTCTATCTTGGAAATATATTCAGAATCTGACCATTTCTTACTTGCCACTGACACCTTTCCTTCCAGAATTATTGCAGTGGGCCTCAACCTTTGCTGACCTCACTTTAGTCTCAGTACAGTAGACCAAATGATCCCTTTAAAAGACACAAGAGCCTCAAGAACTTGAGACCCCCTCAAGAGAGGGCAAGTACTATATTTGAACAGCAGGAAAAAGAAAGATTGGTGTCACTGTTTGAAAAGAGTTACTCAATTATCAGTAAGAGGAGACTGGAAACTTCAGCCTAGATGAGTGCAAATGCATGTGTTACTTAAACACTGCAGGGCCAAATACTTTGATCACTCAGATATGGAGTTCCTGATGGGCCAGTCTTAGTTTGTCAGTTCAAACCATGGAAATCCTTACCCTGGTGAACCCATAGGAATTTTAAAACCCCTGAGGTTGGGGCTGACATAAGAGGCTTCAATAATTACAGTACTAGATTCCAGTATTATTGAACACTCTGTCTTCTGAGAAATTCTTGTTGATTCTTTGAAGGCAATATGAAGAAACCCTATGAAAACAGTGTTGATGGAATTCATTCATGTTATTGTGTGTAACTGCTGTTTGCTAATATCCATTGTTGTATGATATTCTACTGTGTTAATATACCCCAAGGAATTAGATTCTTGGAGGACTGTTTGGAATATTTATACCTTGGGATAATTACAAACAATGTTACAATAAACATTATATGTTGAAAAAAATGGAATGGCACTCTGATTCTCTGGATTAAACCATCATCCTTACAATTGTCCTGAGGGCTTATGTTACTTCTCTGATCTCATATCTATTATTCTCCCCCTTGGCTATTTCATCCAGTCAAACCAGACTTGAAGTACTCATCACGCATGGCAGGCACTGTCCTGTTGCAGAGTCATTGTATTAGCTACTTCTTCTCCCTGGACTAATCTTAAGATCACCAGGCTCCATGCTTCCTCTCCTGTAAGTCTGCTTCCATGTCTGCTCCATGAAATCTACCTAAACACACTATGTAAAATTGCAACTACCTTTTTCATTCCTCTCATTTCTCCTATCCTGCTCTATTTCATTTCTTCATATAATTTATTTTGTATAAATACATACAATATACTTCATTTTGCTTATGGTTTAGTCAGTCTCCTTCCTCTGGATAGATGGAAAAGCTTACAGGTCAGGGATTTTTGTTTATTTTCATGGCACACAGGAGTTCATGAATACTTGCAGAAGAGGAAGAAAGAGAGGGAGAGAGGGAGAGAGTAAAGAGAGAAAGAAGCAAGGAAGGAATTCATCCCTGAAGAGGAAGAAATAATAGGGTAGTCAGTAGAATCCTAAAAAGGATTTTCTAAGATGGGAGCAATCTGGACATACCCCTTTTCTGTGGGAGTCATAGAAGATAAGGATATAAGAGAATGGATTGGACCAGTTGTCTGAGAATGTGAGAAGAAATGGAATCCAGAGCACAGGTGGTGGGATTAGCACTAAATAAGTCCAGGGTTGCAAAATGGAGGTTTAAAGCCTGGTAAAAATTTCATCAAGTCCTCAGCAAGGGTGGACAGGCTAAAAATTTTCCATGGGATATGTATTGTTATGCAATAGTTGGTTTCTGGGTTTCTGAGTCTCCCTCTTGACATCTAGGTCTGGCAATTTTTAACTAAGTCTCCCCACTCTACTGCCATCCTCAACCTATCTGTCCCAGACAGACCAAGGGATAACTTTATAACTGGAGGGAATGATCAAAGGCTGGGTGCTGGCTGGGGAGATAGCTCAGCTAGTAGAGTGCTTGCCTTGCAAGCACGAGGGCCTGAATTCGATCCCCAGTACTGCAAAAAAAAAAAAAAAAAAAAAAAAAAAAAAAGACTGGGTGCTGATGCAGATAAATCAGAGTTACTGATTGGACCCCATGAGGAAGTGCTGTTCTGTACTTTGTTTTTCCATTTCCTGTTCCATCCCCCACCCCCCAACAAACACAGATGAGGTCATGTGCTACATTGGGATTGTGCTGGTTGGTGGTAGGCTTTAAGGTAGGAGGACAGGGAGGTTAGTTTTTTTTTTTTTAATTATGAAGAATGGGGGAATATTAGGAATTGCTGCTGTGGTAACAGGTAGAGAGAGCTCATTGCAAGAGCACAGAATTATGTCTAGTTTAGGTTAATGACATGAATTCATGGTTGCTAGAACTTGCCCAATTGTGCAATTTGCCTCAGTAGTGCTCAACATCCCAGGTGCAGGCATGGAACTTCAACCTCAGGGTTATTTAGTTTTTCTTTGACCAGGTAAGTAAGTCAGAACAATGGGGCAATAATTCAAAGCAGCAAAAGTATTTTGGCTAAAGTGATGAACAATGAAATCTAAGCTAGGCAAGGAAGGGAGTAGAGATTAAAAGAGCACCACTAGGAATAAAATGGAAGTTTCTATGGATTTTAGCAGTGATTATCAAACTTTAACCTTTGTAAGAAGCAGATCTGGAAGGACCAGATCCTGAAATTATCATTCACTAAGTCTGAGGTGAGCACCAGAATCTATTTGTAATACACATCCTGGTTGACTTTTATGTAAGAAGGGCATGGATCATTTTTTGAGAAATGGTGGATTTGAAATTGTAGTAAGTTTAAAGAAATGAGAGAGAGAGAGAGAGAGAGAAAGAGAGAGAGAGAGAGAGAGAGAGAGAGACACAGAAAGAGACACAGAGAGAGAGAGAATATACATAAGCACACAAACATGAGCTGGAAGGATAGGTAGTTATAGATGATGAACTTATTATCTCAAAGTTGAAATATCTCTGAATGGTGAAAGCCTCAAGGTGTGCCCAAAGGAGTGGGTGGCTGAAGTGGAGTGGAGGTGAATATGACCAGAGGTGAAGAGGTCAATATGCAGAAAACCTAGCTTGTCCACAAAGCCACCCCAAATGATGCAGTACTTGGAATAGAGCAAAGTTCTAGGGCATTGGTAAATGAAAGGTAGAGAATGTCAGGTGCATAATGATATGGGACAGAGGGGTGTAACTGGCTAGGAGTTTTTACACAATGGAGAAATAAAATTGGCTACTGTTACAAGAGCTTGTTTACCAGGTTTTACATAGATTAGGCCATCAATCTTCACAAACAATCCCCATGTGAAGCTGATGCTATTTCTACTCCTCTTTTTTAATGAGGAAAATGAAACAGAGGTTTAGCAGGTAAAGTATCTCCCAGTTCTCATCCACTATGTTGGGTTGACTCTCATAAAATGATAAAAGCTGTTTTAATACAATCCAACTAAAAAAATGTTAGATCTCCTTAATACTGTTAGCAATGAGCTTAACTTTGGAAAACAATGAAAATATTTATTTAAATTCATTTGTATTGAAATATTTGTTTTTCAATACACAGCAGGGGGCAGCCCTGAGTAACAAGTTCATACTAGGCCATGTAGTGGAACCCTCAGCACAGTCTGTACACATCAAGACTTCGGTTTATTCCATGCCTTGATGATTTCCTCAGCAGCATCCAGTGTGCTGTCTTTCTGTAAATTAATGAAATGATTACAATCATTACATACCAACATAAATTCAAGATGAATAAGATTTAAATAGAAAAGATATGAACCATATAGCACAAAATGAAGATTTTAGTGAATAACTGATCTTAGGTGAAGAAAAATCTTCAAAGTTAAAATATAAATGCAGAACCCCCCCAAAGGAAAACAGTTAAATTAATTATAATTATAGAATTAAATCAAAGAGTAGAGAACTTATATTGAAAATTAATAGCAGTCTGCTCCCTCTCCCCATTTTTCCTTATTAATTCCTCCCGATCAAGAGAATCCTTTGCAGCAAGCAACATCTGAGTTTAGTTCTAATGCTTACCAACAAAATCTAAATAATAAGCTTATGATTCTATTTCTTTGTGAACTTAATGTATTTTTCATGATAATTAACCAAAAAAATTTAGTTAATTATAAATATGACTTTGCCTTTTTCTATCAAAATTTCAGCTATGATTATTGGAAAATAATCTGATCAGTTCTTGAATAGGTTATGTGTGCGATAACATAAAATTAAAGGGTAAGCAGCAAAAATCCAGCTTTGGGTTTTCCTCTTCTGTTTTTTTTTTTTTTTTTTAACTTCTTTTTCTTTCTCTTCCCTCCTACTAGAATGATTCGGTATGACTAATAGGTAGGACTGGGTGCACTGGAAGTTCATGTGTGGAGACCAGGGTCCTGGGCAGCCTAGTGCAGGATGTTGCAGCGAGTGGAATGAGCAGGGTGACCAATTGGGTGACAAAAGGTGGGCAGAAGCAGTGGTGGCAATAACCTGAAACAGAGTGTCAGAGTGCAAGTGATGCATCTGTGAGGTGGAGGCCTCCATGCAGGGTTCTGTGCTCTGGATAGGGTCAGGGAGGCACACAGCATGCCTGTCAGAGCCCAGAAAGGGGCGGGGAGGTTCCCATGCAGTGAGTGACAGAGGGGTGTGGTGCGGAGTGTTTGGAGACCTAGTGGAGGGCACTTCTGCAGTAGGGTGACAGAGCAGGTCAGCATGGGGTATGGACACAAAGGTAGGGTGAGAATGATGAGCACATGGGGAAGGTGACAGCAGCTTGATAGAAATAGCCTGAGTGGGGTAAAGGGCATCCACTCAGAGATTTGGAGATTGGGGGAAAGTAGTAACAATAGGAGAATGATCACATACAGAGGTATTGCTTAATAAAGTAATTAAATAATGGGAATAGCTGTTGGGAAGGGAGAAAACTGGAATAAACCCCGTTGTGGCTTTTAACATATTAGATAGGTATGCATGCAGTTGGCCCTCCATATCCACTTGTTCTGCAACTCAACCAAATGCTGATTGAAAATATTTGAAAAAAAATTACTTTTTTTTAAAAAGAAATTACTTTTATACTGAACATGTATAGCTTTTTCTTGTCATTATTTGCTAAACAATACAGTACAAGAACTATTTTCATGGCATTTATATTATATTAGATTACAAATAATCTAGGGATGATTTAAAGTATACAGGAGGATATGTATTTGTTATGTGCAAATACTATACTATTTACCTAAGAGACTTGAACATCTGTGAATTTTGGAATCTGTGGGGGTTCTGAAACCAATCCCCTTCGGGTGTTATGCATAAATGTGTATGTATGTATGTGTATAAACTCACATATTCCCTACCTCTGTCCATTGGGGGGGAGGGTCTGGAATCAGCAACACCCCAACGGCAGTGACATTCTTAATGTTCAGATCTTGGTTTTTAAACACCCTTTGCACTTAAAGGAACCAGGCCTCCTTGGAAATGGTTGACTCCAGATTGTGGTAGATAATGGTAAGATAAACTAGTACATCTTGTGAGGCCAGAGAGTAAGAAGATACTCAAATATGATGGAGACGTGTCAAGAGAAACAGAAGCCAGTTTAAAGGAGCTCCTAGTGGCCAACTCTGGGAAAAATGAGTATCAAAATATCCAAGGGTAGTAGTAGTAGTAGGGTAGTAATAGTAACAATAATGGTGATAAATTATAGCCATTATAGCCCACTGAATAAAACTGAAAGCTATGGGTTATCACTAAACAGATAAACTGAATAAATTGTTGGATGAGATATGGAATATCTCAAAGTACCTTACCATAAAATACTTAACATTTTTTTTAATGGAAAAGGTATAACTTTACAGTAAACAAGGTGGGGAAAAACCATCTTAAGTGATTAAAGTTAACCCCAGTAATAATAACAGAACAATTATGTGCCATCTGTTGCAACAAAAACACCACTTGTGGTTTACTTAAAAAGTAAACAGCCCACATTTAATCATAGAGAAATATCAGACTTAAATTGAGGGACTTCCTTCAAAATAATTGGCCAAAATTTAAAAAATATATATCAAGATCATGAAAGTCAAAGAAAACTGAGGAACTATTCCGGTTTGAAGGAAAGATGACAACTAAATGCAATGAATAGTTCTGGCCTGAAAAGATCACAATTCTGGCCTGGATTTACTTCTTTGTTATAAAAAGGACCTTATTAGGAAAATTAATGAAACATATATTAGATGTGAGGCTTAGATGGGGTAGTAATATATCAATGTTAACATCATGATGTTGAGGGTTATATTGTGGCTTTGGAAAATGCTCTTGTTTATGGGAAATATACGATAAAGTATCTGGGGTGAGGGGACATCGTAAGTAAGTTAATGATTTATCAGAAATGGTTAAAAAAAAAGTTCTTCACACTTGCATTTTCAAAATGTTTTTAAAGTAAGTCAGCCTCCTACCTATCTCCTTCAGTCACTCAGTTCTCCTCTGCAGAGGCAATGTTGAGATTTTATTGTATGTGTTTCAAAAGATATCTCAGGCATTTATAAGCACCTATCTTTTCCTTTTAAATAGATAATAGTGTTCTGAACAAATTGTTCTGCTCCTTGCTTGTGCTCTATCATTCTTTTCTTGATGTTAATATGTTGTAATTTATTCAAACAGCCCCCACTGGTGAATATTTTGGTTGCTTGTAATCTTTTGCTATTACAAACAATGCTTCACTGAAAATCCAAGAAAATGAGTCAAAATGTTCAAGACAATCCACAGAAAAACAACCCTAGAAGTAGTATTGCTGGGTCAAAGGGTATATGAATTTGTATTTGGATGGAAACATTTGAAATAAATACTGTAGAGATTTTACAAATTATACTCCTACTCTTAAGGTGTGGCAAGTGTATTATGAAAAGTTTTAATTGCTGCCAATCTAATACATTAGTAGAATTTCATGCAGTTCTAATTTTAATTTCTCTTGTTATGAGAAAAGCTGAGTGTCCTTTCTTTCAGAAGTTTGACAGCTACTGAGGATTTTACTCATAACATTGTAAAGTGCTGTTTTCTACCTTACTTTTATCAACTCTGAATTCAACCTGTTTTCTTTAGATTTCCATTTTCTTGGCATGTTTTCGTCGTTTTTCTCTAAGGACTTCCAACTATTGCTGCACTCTCTTCCAGTATCAGATGCTGGTGTAGAGGGTTTCCATTTACAGGGATCCTCCTCTCTGGCCCTCTAGGAGGCCTTGCTGACTTCTTCTGGAGGCCCAAAGAATTATTTCTTTATCTTCGAAGTTCAATGTATCAAATAAGGCATGCCCCATGTCACTCATTATGTCCTAGATTTTCCTGAGACCAGGCACTTTCTTTAATCTTCAAATTTGTGTTTTCTTTCTCTTTCATTTTTTTTTTAATGGAAAACATTCTGAAAACAAAGCTATAACATTCTTTTTGGGTTCCATTTAGTCTACCTTTGTTTTTTTTCGGAGACTCTACATATTTCATTTTTTTCTTCCACTTCCATGCTTTTTCTAACATTGTGAAATTCTTTGTTTCTTTCCATTTCCATTTCCTTGTTTTTCTCAATCCTTAATGTGCCCATAGAGTTTTAGTGTCCTTTGTGGTGTTCCCAGTGCCACCCATAATTTCCAGTAACTTTATTTTCCCTTCGGTTTCTTGCCTGAGCTCTGACAAGTATCATTTCATCTTCTTATATTATCTTATCCTATCTTCCCTGAACTTTAAAATTCTCTGCATTAATCTATTGTTTTAAAAGTTTAGAGTTTCAAATGTCACAAATTTTATTTGTTCCATGTCAACATTTTTCCAGTGAATGGTCTGACATTTGTTTTTCCTTGTGCCTTTCTCTTTTCCTTATAGTATCCTTTTAAAAGATTCATAGCGGGACCTTTTGGATTATTAATCACTTTTTACTGAATTCCCTTTGTAAGCTCTCACTCCCAGCACATGCACACACTGTTTCTGTGTTTCTGCATAACAACGGGGTTATCCTCTGCCTCTGTCTGATTTGAAGATGTATTTGCAGTTTTGTAGGGAGGAGCAGGGACAGCACTAGAAAACACTGGCTCACAGCAAAGTTTAATACAATTGAGGTAGAATTCTGTAAGGGGAAGTTCTTTCAGACTTCATTTCTTCCCAACTAATTAAATGGTTGTCCCTAATTTAATGTATTTCCTTGACATTGAATCAACATAATTTTGGCAGCTATGACTTGGCTAAAAAAGGAAATCTACAGCCTAACCAGGATCTCCTTTCTACCCTGCCTTCCAGTTTAGATGACATGACCATATACTTTTTATCTGTTTCATCCACAAATCTAGAGGCTCAACTGCCAGGGTGTCTGCTGTTCCGTACCTGCTGGCTTTGCCTACAATCTGCAGATGTAGAAGCAGGATCCTCGCTACCCATCTTCTCTCTGACATTACTTTCACTGTATTTGGTAACCCTTTCTCACACAGTGGGGAATCTCAATTAGTTTACCATTTTGCTGGCTGTTTTTGAATACTTTCCAAAAGAGAACAGGAAAAGTCTTGTGTTTGCCATTTTAAAACTGAAGTTTTGTACTATTTTTTTCCAGTTATAGACTCAAATAATAAACTTATAAATTGGGTCCGAGTTATGATGGATTTTTTTGACTTTACGATGGTGCAAAAGTGGTAGGCATTCAGGAGAAATCAGATGTTGAATTCTGATCTTTTCCCTGGCTAGTGATAAGTGGTAAGATACTCTCTCTAGGTCTGGGGCAGTAGCAATAAGCTATAGTTCCCAGTTAGCCACGTGTTCATGAAGCTGAACAACTGGTGCTCCAGTGTACTGTGTTGCTAAGCTATGAGGTTCAGTAGGTTAGTTGTATTAAATGCATTTTTTAAAAATAATTTTTTGAGTTGTTAATGGACCTTTATTTTATTCATTTATTTATATGGGGTGCTGAGAATTGAATCCAGTGCCTCACACATGCTAGGCAAGTTCTCTACCACTGAGCCACAACCTGAGCCCTTAAATGCATTTTTGACATATATATTTTCAATTGTGTTTATCCAGATGTGATCCCACTGTTAAGTGAAGGAGTACTTGTACCTGTTACTAGAGCCACTGTAAGATAATATTAATAGCCTTACTTTTTCTTCTTCATTACAATCAACTGGATATTTACACTGTTAGATTGCTAAGATTCTACTCTGAATAGGTCTTCCTTAGTTTGTTTATAGGTTATCTCTAGAGGTGAAAAACAATGTTTACATTATCCTGATTAGGATTATGGCAGAGTCAGTTGATATAGAGTGCCTTGATCTCAGTAAGGCTATTTTCAGTAACAGTAACATCTTTTTTTTTTTTTTTTTTTTCCGGTACCAGGGATTGAGCCCAGGGGCACTTAGCCACTGACTAACATCCCCAGCCCAGTCCTTTCAATTTTTTTTTCTTTTTAATTTTGAGATAGGGTCTCACTAAGTTGCGTAGGGCCTCACTAAATTGCTGAGGTTGACTTTCATCTTGCAATCTTCCTGCCTTAGCTTCCCTAGCTGCTTGGATTACAGGCATGCACCACGAAGACCAGCGCAGTAACATCTTAAAAACAGGAATGATACCTTCAGAAGCTTTTAGTACAGGTCTCAGCCTTCATTTTCAGGAATGCCCTTCATTTTCATTCTTGAAGGACATTTTCCTGGATATAGACTGTGAGGCTGATAGATTTTCAGCAGTTTAATCATGATATGCGTAGGTTTTTTTCAGTTCATTTTAGTTTTTTAATCTTGCTATATACGTTCAGTGAACTTTTGAGATCTTTAAGTTGCTTTTCACCAAAATGGGAAAAATCTAGCTGTGATTTCTTCTTCTTTTTTCTCCATATTGAAGATTGAACCAGGGACACTCTACCACTATACTATATCCTCAACCTGTTTTATTTATTTTTAAAATTTTGAGACAGTCTTACTAAATTGCAGAGACTGGTCACAAACTTGGGATCCTCCTATCTTAGCTGAGATTATAGGCATTGCCACTGAGCTTAGCTTGGCCATTACTTCCTAAAATATTTTTTCTGCCATATTTCTTCTTCATTGGGTACCAAGGGCATTTATATTATAACTTGATACTACCTCATGCATTTGAGATTCTGCTTATTTTTAAAATACTTTTCCTTTTCTTTTAAAGACTGAATCTATTTCTAGTATATAAGTTGACCTTTTTTTTTTCTTTTCCCTGATATTTTCAATCCTTTGTTAAGCCCTATGAATGTTTCAGATTAGGTATTACACTTTTAAGTTCCTAAATTTTCATTTGTCTCTTTTTTTTTTTAGTTCTAAATTCCTCTGAGCACTCCTATGACTATATTTTCCTTTAATTTTCCTGAACATACTTTGAATACTTTTTAAGAAATTATGGGTCATTTTTTTGTGTTTTCACATGTCTTTTTTATTGTAGGCTGGGCATTGTTATATTATAGATAAGTTTTCTGGATTATGTTGCCTTCCCTCAAAGTAGGCTGAGTCTAATACACAGTTAATTTCATGGCAACCAGTTAAAATGTAAAAACTGCATGTGAACCTATAATTTGTAGCAACAGAAGAAAAATGTGTTATAAATTCTAAGGAAAGATATTATAAATGTGTTTTTGGATATAACAGGGAACTTACTTTAATGAAGCAAAATCTCACAAACTTTTCAAACTGTGGTTTAGTTTCTGAGTTACAGAATGCTGAAACAGGAATGGCTGATAATTTCTGAAAAAGAAAGAGGATGATCCAGTGGGAAAACTACTTACATTTCAAATATTAATTTTGAGATCATGGGCTTTAGAAATAAATACATGCTTCTGAATATTCACAATTTCTAAAAATAAGAATGTTCTAAAAATCCCCCAGCAAGCCATGAGTAGAATAACATGTAACAAAACTATAGTAAATAATTTTCAAAGTATGTTAGCAAGTTTCCTTTCTAATTATGTATCAAATATGACACGATGTTCTAGAGGCCAATAAACATACCTTATTTTTAGTCATCCACTTCACAAATTTATAGTCATAAGGCTCATCATTCTTCATATCAGAGAGGTCAGCATCTAAAACAACATGGATTTCACTTAAGTCTGTCAAGATTCGAAATTTTTTTCTGATTTAAATAGGTGTAGCTTAGAACTTTCTCAGAGGATAATTACAGAATATGCTGGTGAGGTGCAAAGTGAGGAATGACTTTACAGCAGCACTCCACATGTGCACCTAACCACACTTCTCAACACATGCAGCTGTTAGGATAGGACTACATAGGACAGGGGAAGGAAAGAGGAGTGTTGCCTTTCTATCTAGAAATAAGACTCCATGATAATTACCAAGGAAATAACAGCTATCTCTATATTCATAAGCAATATTTATACCTCCCAATAGATTTTAAGTTCCATGAGAGTAACTGTCCATTTTTTAAATCTGTTGTTTCCCCAACACTCAGGTTAGTGACCAGCATATACATTTTGAAAACCATGTTTGTTGAATCAGTACATATTATTGTTTATAAACAGAAAATGTCTGTTTAGATCTTCCAAATACTATGCTTATTGTTTATCTCTTGTTTCCATATAGTAGGCTGTTTTAAAAATTTTAAATTTGGGGAAAAAAATCTTTGAATATGCATCCCTATTCTTATCACTTTCATCAATCTTGCTTTAAAGTCTGGGCAGGATATTTCTCTGACATTCAGTTTTGGCTAAAATAATACATTTCCTATTATTTCAAATTTATTGACTTATACTGTTAGATTTCCTGGAATACCCCAAAATAACTAATGTTGATGTGTACTGTTATCTATATATTGCTCAAAATAAATCAAGGCAGCTATTTTACTTCTCTTATTTACTAATAATACTGAATCTTTTCAAATCGACTATGTAAAAATTTTGTCATTGAAGAAAGCTTCACTTGTGTTTTTTTTCCAGGTCTTAACCTGCTTCTATCTTATTTTTCTCTCCAGTTTGCCCACTGCTTTAAGAAAACTGTAAAGTCATCATATAACACTGATAATATACTACAATTTATTGAGCACTTACTATTCACTAAGCATGATGCTTGATCTCATTTAGTTGTCATATTTTTGAGAGATGCTTACAGTCTTCTATGAATGAGGAAGTTAAAGTGCTATTTCAAGATATATGTGTGTGGGTGTTTAATGCAACTTTGGCACTAACAAAAATGACAGCTTGAAAAAAAGCTAGAATTTAATTGTAAATTATGTGAAAACTTCATGTGGTAAGTGCACAGTAGTAGTGTATTTGAGGTACAAAGGTACCTAGGACCATTATCCATGGGAATAGGAATAAGTGCAGGAAATTCCCATTTTAAACTCTAGGATGAAGCACATTGGTTAGGATGTGAACCTCAAGGTCCAGAAAACAGTCTGTTTACTTATTTTTTTGACATAATACCTTTATTTCATTTTTTTATTTTATGTGGTGCTGAGGATCAAACCCAGTGCCTCACATATGCTAGCAAGTGCTATACCAGTGAGCCACAACCCCAGCCCCTCTGTTACTTATTAGTTGATAAAATTTAGTAAATTAATTTGATTCTCTGTCTCTCTCGTTTTTTGGTGAGGGGTGGGGTGGGTGGGGAGGGAATGCCAGGGATTGAGCACTGGGGCACTTAACCACTAAGTCACATCCCCAGTCTTTTTTATTTTGAGACAGAGTCTCACTAAGTTGCTTAGGTTCTCACTAAATTGTTGAGGCTGGCCTTGAACTTGCAATTCTTCTGCCTCAGCCTCCCAAGTTACTCACATTACAGAGTGTGGGCCACCATGCCCTGCTTTGATTCTCTATCTTTCTTATCTATCAGTGGGGACATGATAGCACAAATCTCATAACCTCTTGAAAATGTGATATTTGTAAAACTCTTAATACAATACCTACTATATCGTAAATGCTCAATAAATATTAACCAGTTAACAATTGTTGTTAATTGTAAAGCAAAATATTTACTATGTTTATAAATATTATGGTTTACTTTTGTCCCTTGTTTGTCATCAAATGAAGGTTTTTGTTTTACATTTAGCAAAGCATAGCACCAACCTGTAGTATATGAAGAATTTACACACTGCAATTTTTTTCTACATAAAGATGTATTGTCTTTATTCTTTTTTCCTACCCATATGTTATTTCAAAGTAATACTCAGATTGGTTCTAGAATGCTTAACAAATAAAGAAAAAGGAAAATTAGAAAAAGTCTACCATAGATGTAGAATTCTCATTTGTATTATTAATACACACTGCAAATTAATCAAAGTAATTAAAAGCATAAAATAAAACAAAGTTTTCTTTATGTATAGGAGGAGTTTTCTTTATGTATGGGTGGAGGACCATAAAGAAGGAAGCCCCACCCCCACCCACATCCCATCGTCTAGGAAGGTTCTCTATCCCAAAGCTTATTTTAACTACACTAGTTCAAGATCTAAGACCTAAATCAGTGTTGCATGCTAGATGAATTGACTGAGGAAAGCATGGGAAACTAATTAAAAGTTTGGTGCAATAATCCGAATTCCATCATTGTCCTTTTTTGATAATTAATGTCACAGTGTGATAAATCCTTTTTAGAATTTATTATCTGGAAAAATTTGGATCCAGATAAGAACAATTCTTATCTAAGAAGCTGTAAAGTTTCCTTTAACCAAGAAGGCTGTAATCAACTCCATTTTTCAATTTGTCTTTTCTGCCATGAAAGTCTCAAGTTAATGCTAATCATAATACCATATGAATCCTGGGGACTGAAATATTGGTTTCCTTGACCTCCTACATGGCATGATTTTTGATTTATATATAGTGTTTTCTACTCCCACATTACTATGTACAAGACTTTTAATGTGAGTAGGCTCAAATTCCTTTTGGAAACATATGAAGTATAATCATTTTCTTGTAAATAAAATAATTCAGGTGAAGAATCTTGTGGATTTCTGATTCAAAGGCAAAAATATAAATGATGAAAACTGAGCTATTTTTTTTTTATCATCCCATAAAACAAGTTGCCTGTTTAGACCCAATATAGGATTGCTTTCTAAACCTTGGAGTACAGAACATCTGAAAGGGTTTTATGTAAGTATGGAGCCTGGGAACCTGCCAAGTACAGCTCTCTGGCAATAGGACCACAAGAATCTCTGCTTGCCATAGCCTCTTATTCTCTTGCAACAAATGAAGAAATGTATGGAAAGACAAACTTGCTTCAGTTGAGTCAGACCTTATGTAGTGAATTCTTATACTTTCATGTTACCTCAGTATCTGTTTGGAACATAAGTTGGACATTCTCACATCAGAAGCAAGATTTCAGCACCCTCAAAGTTTCTACTTTGCCTCCTCTGTTCCTCTCAAGATATTTTCTTTATGTAATCACCTCCTGCTGACCATTTCCCTGTGGAAAGTCAGGTACAACCCAGTTAATTTGCCCTCATGACTGCCCCTGCCCCCGCCATGAACTACAAAGATCCACACACTGACAACCTCTCAGTTGAAGTGTAACTCTATCCAGCTTGTATCTGCTCCCTCTATACACCTACTAACCTCCCACTAAACTCCCTCTAAATCACCTACTGTGTAAGGAACCTTCCTGGGTAATGCTCTGCATCCTCAATACGACTTTGGCCCATAGGGTGCAGTGGTGTACCATTGTAACCTCAGCTGTTCTGGAGGCTGAGGCAGGAGATTGCAAGTTCAAGGCCAGCCTCAGTGAGACCCTATCTCAAACTAAAATTTAAAACGAAGGGTTGTGGGGGTCAGAGATGTAGCTAAGAGGTAGAGAGTCCCTAGTTTTAATCCCCAATACCACAAAAAGCAAAAAAAAAAAAAAAAAAAAAAGGGCTTTGGTCTACAGGTCCTTCCTTCTCTCTCTGGTTCTCTACCCACAGGTTGAGCATGCATTTCCCAGAGGGCCAGTACTTCCTGTGATCTCTCCTGGGAGGGCTAGCCTCTTCTTTCTGGGATCTGTAAGTAATGCATGGATTCTTCAATTCATATGTTTTATTATTCTGCCTCTGCTGTGTCCTACTTGACCAAAAGAGCCAAACTGAATTTTTCTTCTGAAAAGACCTCTCCTAGAAAGTGGCTATCTTGCTAGGAATAAACTGAGCACAGGTCAGACAAGAGCCACAGGGCTGTCTGTTAGTATAAACAAGCTTCCAGGGTCAGACACTGAAGCAATGGGGCCACTCACCAGGATAAGGAAGGTTCTAGGACAGTGCAAATACCCATGTCCACTTCTCCTGCTGCCCCACCAGGATTTACAGTCACTCTCCAGAGATAGACCTCAAGTACAAAGCATAGGAAAACCAAGACACCTTGCTCCCCAAACGTGAGAGTGAACCATTACAAGATGTAGAAACTGGTATTGTCACATATTTGTATATTAGAAAATAATTCCTGCCTGAGGAAAATAAATTTAAAAATATAATCATTGTTTTGTCATAAAATTGAAGATTTCTTTTACTTTCTCCAGTTTTCTAAAATTTGGAATAAATAAAAAAACTTCAGTTTTTCAAGTTCAGTGGCATACAGTATTTTTGTAACTAAATTTTAAAATAAAACTAAATTTAGAATAGCTGTAATTTCTGTAAATAAATTTCTGTCAGTTTATTATTGTTCGTAGTATTTTTTAAAGAAAAGTAAGTTATATCTAAAACATCATGTTTTTAATTTCGAGATTTGTTGATGGTTTATGAGAATTACATCTATCAGCTTTAAGTAAATAATGTTCTTTTTTAGACACAAAATTATCGAGAATTTTTATGTTAAGCAAAAAGGAAATGAAAATGTTGTTTAAATGAACACAGGGTACCTATATTCGTTCATACATTGGTGTTTTAAATTACATGCCAGAACAGGATGAGAACAAATTCTACGTTTAATAGAATACCTCCAGCAACACTGACTCCACCTAATACTACCATTGGCAACAGTCACATTTCAGCTAAAAGTTCTAAAAATAAAGATAATCATAAAAGTTCACATTGTGAAAATCCATCTTTTTCTATGAATAAAATGCTGCTATGGTTTTGACCCCAATCTTTTCTGCATAATTCTACTATAATTTCAAACATAAGTTTCTGTTTAATTGAAGTAATGAAAACCTTTACAAACCCAGTGAAGACACATTGGCTATGATGAAGTATCCCCCATCAGGAACTATGGGTTTCAGGCCAACACTTTCAAGTAAATGCACCATCCGATCTCTTTTTACTTCTAATTCTTTTGGCAAAGAATTAAAGTAACACTCTGGGTCATCCATGCGCTTGATGTCAATCCAAAAAGCTTGAGCCAAGGCTTCCTGTATGTTAAGGTTGAAAATGTGGAGAGGAAATATGGTAATGTTAGTTATTGCTCAATTTATTGGTATAATAAATAAAGATCATCTGATTATTAGCAAAATGATCATTCAGGAAATTCCAGTGAATCTATGTGGAGGAATCAGTTATAAAACAATGATTAAATGTAATGTGACATACTCAGAATGAATCATGAAAATCCAAATTGGAAAAGATGTATTAGCTAAAGATGGTTTATTTGGTTAAAAAAAAAATCATTAAGATTGAGATGAGCTGCAGAATAATTTGCCAAATCTAAGTCTAAAAACTGACCAGGGAAATGATAAAGCAGTCAGGTTTCCCTATCACTGGGAGCACTGAGAGCTGACCCACTGTGTCAAGGAGGACATGTACTCCCCACACCCCATAGGGTGCAAATCCCGCTGTAATCGCTGATAACCCTGGAAGGCAGTCTAAATGAAATAAGGATCGGCGATGAGTTTCTGGAGTGGGTGGGAAACTCCTCTACCTCTCTCTAAGCAAGTCAGGAGAACCAGGAGGAGAAGCTGTGTCAAGAAACAAGTTAATGTTAAATGCAATGGGCAGTGTTTATGTCTCTTAAATCCATATGTTGAAATCCTAATCCCTCAGGTGATGGTATGAGGAGGTGGGGCCTCTGGGAGGTGATTAAATCAAGAGCACAGAGCCCCCAGGAATTGTATTAGTGTCCTTGTAAAAGGGAGCTAACTCCCCCTCCCACCATGAGAGGACACAGTGAAAAAGTGACATCCGTGAGGAAAAAGGCCCTCATCTAACACGGAATCTGCCAGTGCCTGGATCTGGCACTTCCCAGTCCCAGAACTGTAAGAAATAAATTTCTTTAGTTGATAAGTCACCCGGTTCATGGTCCTTTGTTATAGCAGCCTGAACAGACTAAGATGTAAAGGATCAGGCAGTGCCTGAGGAGGGCAACAGGCCAGGAACAAGTAAACAGGTCAAAATCAAGATGTGCAAAAAGAACAAAGATCTTGGATGTGCAGAAGAGCAGAAGCTCAGTAGGCAAAGTGAAAAGGGATGGCTTAGAAATGATGGTATTGGAACCAACAAGGAGATCCAGGCAAAGAAAGAACTGGAATAGCTAAGAGAGAAGAAAAGAGCAGAGTAGTCAATTGTTTTCTCAGTTCATAAAGTTTATTTTTGTATTTTAGTATTCTGTGTTGAATAGTAAATGGTCAAACTTCATTTATATGCCTACTATGTATTGGGCTCTGGACCCAGTATATGCAGATAAGTTAGGGAGGAAAATACATAAAGAAATAAATGTCATTCTGTGAACAGGAAGCAAAGCAGTCAAAATTTAAGGAAATGAACCAAAAGTAAAAGGTGTCAAGAACTAAAAGCTAAATTCATTCACTCAGTAAATATGTACTGATGATATATAAATATTAAGCCTGGAATTCAGATAAGAGTTAGGAAAAAACAATTAACAAGACATAATCCTTGCTTTATAGAGTTTCCAATTAGTGTACTCTGAAAGGGATTGGGGTAGAGAGGAGAAAACAAATACATGAAAAAGGCAGGATATAATTTGTTTTGTTGGAAGAACTGTGAAAAGTTCAGTGTGGATGAACAGCAGCAAAAGACACACATGACAAGAGATAAGACCATAGAGCAGGCTTCGTGGCAAAAATAGAATAGAATGAATAATTCTGCAGTATCAAGAAACCAGGGGCCAGTTTCCAAACATGGCTGAGTGAAAAATAGGACACCAAGCTGAAATGGAGAATAAGGTGATTCAGAAAAAGATGCCTGAGATTCTCAGCTCTATCTTTTTCTTAGAAACTTATTCATTCTCTGTAGAAGATATTGCCCTAGAAAACTCAGAGTGCAGAGGCATAAGCATCCTAACTGCAGCATTATCCTGGACTCCTCTCTTTTTCTCAATATCCATAAGTAATCCATTGACAAATACTGTTAGTTTAACTTCAAAATTCAGAATGCAATCACTTTTTGCCAAGTCTCCCATCCCTTTATTAGTTGAATCCACTGGCACTTCTCTCCTGAATTTCTGGAAAGGCTTTCTCACTCAATAAAGCACCAGATCCCCTTGGTGACATAAGCCAGAACATGTCACTACTGTGTTCAAAACTCTCCTGTGGCTGCCTATGTCACTTAGTCCTAAGAGTGACACTGCTCAGCTTGATCTGACTCCCAGTTATCCCTCTGGTCTTACCTCCTTCTACTCTTCTCCCTGATCATCTCATCCCAGCCTCTATTCTGGTCACAGATACAAACTGCCAGTCAGGTGGTCTGCCACAGGGCATTTATATTTGCTGTTCTCTCAATCCACAGGGTTCTTCTCTGGGTAACCATGTGACTGCTAAACATCCTTCAGTTTGTTGCTTAAATGTTTTTTTAGTGAGGCTCACAAGATTACCATATATAACATTGTATATTCCTCCCTTGGCACTTTATGTTTCTTCTCTGCTCTGCTTCATTTTTTTTTCTTTGCATCTATCAACCTTTGATACATTACATTTTAAAAATATTTGTGTATTATTTGTGTCCCTCATTAGGTGGCATGCTCCACAAGTGCAGGAAATGTTGTCTGCTCTAACTCCAATACTCAGAAAATAGTTGTTGCATAACTGAATGGATTTATGAAAAGGATAATATGAGTTTGATATATAATAAAAATGGGCATAGTGGTACATTCCTATAATCTCAACTACTTAGGAAGCTGAGGGAGGAAGATCACAAGTTCAAGGTCAGCCTCTGCAATTCGGTGAGACCCTGTCTCAAGATATAAAAGAACTGGGGATGGAGCTCAGTGGTAAAGAGCCCCTGGGTTCAACTGCAAGTATCAAATGAATCCAAATACTAGAACTGGCCTTTATCATGGTATTACTTTTTTTTTTTTTTTAAAGGAAGAAAATAAAAGAAAAAGTAATAAGTAAAAGAAAAGAGAAATAAAAAAGAATTTCAATGAAACTTTTTTCCTGTTAAGTAGGTATTTTTTTTGAAACAATGCAAAAAAAAAAAACAACAAAAAAAACCTGTCAGTTCAGTGAAGCCATTGCACTTTAGTCTTTGGTCCTTTAACTGCCCTCTAGAAATAGAACATTTTTTTTCCACATTTTGTTATTCACAAAATGATAAATAGATCTGTTTCTGTAAATAAAAAACACAAAAAATAGAAATAAAATACATTAAAAGTTCTGGAACCTACCGTCCCTATCTACTAATTTCACCCACTTCTCTTGACCTCACAAATAGCCACTTTTCCTAGTTTCTTAGGATCCTTCCAGAGTTCCTTCAAGAAAACATAAGAAGTCCCCCTTCTCTTCATATACAAAATGTAGCATAAATATATGTGTACCTTACTTTTTAAAAATTTTTGCTTCATACATAATATATTCTGGAAAACTTTCCTTATCAGTACTTATAAAGTTTCCTATTCCCTTTCTTTTTTTCCTTTCTTTTAAATAGCTATTGAAGTAGATGGAATAATGACCCCCAAAGATGCTTGTATCTCCAAACTCATAACCTGTAAATATGTCATCTTGCTTGGTAAAAGAACTTCACAGGTGTGATTTAAATTAAGGAATGAGGAGAGTATCCAACAGGGCTACTGTAAACACAGGTCCTTTTGAGGGAAAGAGGAGGTAGAAGAGTTAAGAGTCACAGAGTTATGTGTTGACAAAAAGTGGAGGTTGGAGGGATGTGACCGTGGGCCAAGGAATGCAGGCAACCTGAGAAGCTAGAAAAGGCAAGGAACTGATTCTTCCCTAGCACTAGGGGAGGGAACGCAGCAATGTTGACACCTGCAGCTTAGCCCTGGTAAGATCCATTTCCAGCTTCTGACACATAAGATAACAAATTTGTGCTGTTTGAGGTCACTAGATTTGTGGTAATTTGTTACAGCAGCAAGAAGAAACTAATAAAGTCATACAATATTTTGGTATTTGGATAAATTATGGTTTACTTAACCACCTGTCTATAGATGGGTAACGGACTACCCCCAATCATCTGCAATAAATAGCCACATTCATTCCTATCTTGCATATGCAGATGATAGCACTGGGGTAAATCCTCAGAAGACAGATTGCTGTTTGTAGGGCTAGTACATCTGTAATTTTGCTGAGTGCTACCACCATCCTTCAGAGCGTTGGTAGTACTTTGTATTCCCCATAGCAATGCACGTGCGTTCAAAGCTAAAACCTGATGTATAAAAGAAATAAAACAAAAAAAAGCTCGCCTCATTACAATGAATATGCATCTGCTCCTAGATTCCCAGATTATTTTAGAAGACCCTACTTAGGAAGGACCTGAAGGGAAGAACAAAGTCAACTCAAATATGCACATAAAAGTGACACCTGCACCAATGATCCATGCTTCAACCCTCTGTTGCCCCAACACCTACCTGTAGAGGAGTTGCACAAGTGTAAACAGTGTTTTGTTGAACCGTCTGTAAATGTTTTATCAAATGATTGGGACCAATGGTCCAGCCAAGCTGGGAAAGGGAAAAATAAAAGCAGATTTCAAAAATTTGTCTAATAGTATCTATCAAATTGGAGAGAGGAGTTAATGCAATTGTTAAATACAGGCAATTCAGAAATGTTCATATTAAAGTCAGGCATGGTGGTGCATGCCTGGAAATCCCAGCAGCTCAGGAGGCTAAGGCAGAAGGATGACAAGTTCAAAGCCAGCCTCAGCGACTTCCTGAGACCTTCTGCCCCCAGCTCCAAAATAGGGCTGGTGATGTAGCTCAGTGGTAGAGCACCAGAGTTTCATCCCTGATATTGTATGTGTGTGCACACACATACACAGAATAAATAGATTAAAAAAAAAAAAAAAAGAAATGTTCACACCATGAAAGTAGGCCAGTATTCATACTTAAAAGCATTTCAACACCATCCTTTTTGTGTGAGTTTCCAAATGGAGTCACTAAGCCATGCCTTCATCACTGAGCTCTGCCTTTGGAAGGTAAACAAAGCCTACAGTCACTGTTAGCCTTTCCTCCCTCTTCTAATTTGTGACTTCTGGTATTTCCAGTGGGAAAGCTTGTTTGAATTATAGACACAAGTAACTCTGAAGGAGGGCCTAAAGGATTCTCACATCATCAAAACATCAAAGCCTTTGATTCCCAAGGTCTCCTTTTGATGCTCCTTGCATCTTAGCCATGTTCAGTAGGGGTGAGGCTGGAAAAGAAGAGTTTCAACTGGATAAATTTATTTTTTAATAAACAGTATAGTGGTTAAGTGCATGGATTCTGAAGCCAGACTATCTGCCCTAGCTTGAATTTATCAGCAGTATAACCTCAGGCAAGAAATTTAACTTTTCTGTGTTTTATTTTACCATCTGTAAAACAGAAATAATAATCATAATCCACCTTATAATGTTATAAGAATGAAAAGAATTAGTACATGTAAAACACTTTAGAGTCTGGTATATGTAAATGCCAAAGTATTAGCCATTATTATTTTTCTTCTTTTATGCTGAACATCCTTTGCAAAGAAAAAGTGTCATCAGTTGATCACTTATAAAACAGAAAAATTACCTAATTTTTCTTACTTTTAAAGAAGTTATTAGATCTCAGTAAGAAGCTCAAAGTTGGGCACGGTGGAGCATTTTTATAATCCCAGTAGCTCTGAAGACTGAGGCAGGAGGATTAAAAGTTCAAAGCCAACCTCAGCCACTTAGCGAGGTCCTAAGCAATTTAGCAAGACCCTGTCTCAAAATAAAACATAAAAAGGACTGGGGATGTGCTCCATGGCTATGCGCCCCTCGGTTTAATCCCTGGTACCAAAAAAGAATGAAGCTCAACATCAAAGTTGAATAAATCAATAAGCAAAAGATGATTAAGTATAAAAACTTGTGTAAACTGAGTATATTTGCATTTAACACACAAAACACTACAAAAGGTAAATACATGCCTATTTTTAAGGAACTAAAACAAATCTGGGGGTGCTTGGCATCAAACCCAGGGCCTCTCACATGCTAAGCACATGCTCTACCATGGGCTACACCGTTAAATTCTTATTCCTCTTACCTTCCAACCGGTCACACTGAAAGTTTTCCCAGCACTTCCAATTGTTACTGTTCTCTCCCACATACCTGGAAACGTGGCTGGGGAAAAAAAAAAAAAAGGTTAAATAACTGCTTTCCAATCAATTTACATTTAATATAATCTAAAAACAACAAAGGCACATAAATTCAATGAAAATAAATGTATTAAATTACAGGGTAGTTAATATAGTTATGTCAATAGTTTTTTTTTTTTTCAGATAATGCAAATCTAAGTCCAAACTCAGCTGAAAATGTTGCAATGCTTTAGAATATCACAATGCTGTACCAAAATAACATGTAAATAGATTTAATAATTTAAAGTGGCAAAATTATTCCCATGGGCAGGAGTGGCAGGGATATCAGCAGGCAGCAATCTGGGCCAGGCCAAGTGGCAGCGTCACAATGTGAGAAGTAGCTGTACATTGAACACAATGATCCTGTGGCACGGTTTCAGTTGGGGTCGAGTCTTGATTATTGCACAACCCCCCTTTCATTCTGTTCATTTTCTGAGTCGGTTTCTCTAAGTTTCCTAGAGCAATGGTTCTTAAAATGTGGCCCACACCAGCAATGTCAGCATCACTGGGGACTTGTAAAGAAGGAATTTGTTTGGCTTCATTCCACACCACTGAATCAGAAACCCTGAGGGCAGGCCCATTAATCTATGTGTATGTGTTTTGCTTATGTCTCAAAGATTGAGAGATAAATCCTATATCATATAATTCACCCACTTAAAGTGTACAATCCAGTCGTTTTTGGTATACCTACAGACTAGTGCAACCATTACTACAAAAAATTTTAGAACATTTTTTCCACCGCAAAAGAAGCTCTGTACCCTTTATCTTCACCCTCTAATATCTCCAGCACCAACCACAATAGAAGCTGTCCCTGAGGGAAGTTTATTGAGTACACACATTTTCTCTGAAAGGCACATGACAGCCTTTTTGTGCTTAGGAACACTAGCCAGCATTTTAGCACTATCCTTTTGGGGGATTTTAAAGAGCAAAATCACCGTGAATGGAGGCTTGCTTATAGCTGAGCTAAAACAAGAAGAGTATCACCTTGTTCAACTTCAACTGGGAATGTGTATGTACGGTGAGTCAAATTTCTGGTCCTTCTTTGAATGAAGTGCCATGAGTATCAATTTTGAGGTGGCAAATATATTTGAGGGACTGGGTGAATTTACAAATAAAGAATTTATAATGAGAATCAACTGTGCAAAAGTTTTCAAGTTGATAAAATCTTCAAAAGTCATTCATTCACTTACTCATTCAGCCCTCAGATATGTACTAGCAATTAACTACCAGGGGCCAAGGACTAAGTTAGGTTCAGGGGAAACGAAGAGGAGTAAGACACAGCACCTATATTCAAAAACCTTAATAATGTCTATCAGAGAGCAGGGATAAGACACATCATAAAACTTAACAGTTTGAGAAGGGCTGGATGAGCATAGGAATGGAGTGTTACACAAGGATAAGGGTGGCTTTCTACAGCCAGTGATGGCTAAGCTGAGACTGGATCAACCACATGGGTCTTAGCCAGGCAAAAGAGAGGGAAAGTACTTTGGGCTCAGGGAATGCAGGGAACAAATGTCTGGAAGTACAAGAGTTTGTGAATCTGGCTGGACATTAATAAAGTAAGTTACTCCTCCATAAATCTTCTGAAAAAGCTACCTACAACACTGATTTTTAAATTCCTCAACTAATTTAGTTGTGAAGTTCTTAACATGCAACCTCACAAGCCTTTTCACTTGTCTGTAGAGGGATAGCAGGAGTTTTTGTTTTATTTTGTTTTGTTTTATTCTTAAAGCATTGGCATATACAAAGGGAAAATAAATGCTTATTTCTGGGGGGGCGGGTCTGAGTTTCTTCTTTCTTAATCTGCTCATAAGTAAGAAAAGTGTCTACTAAAATGTAATGTAGTTAAAGAGATTTCTAAAATGATGCATAACTAAGTATAGCCCATTGTGAAATATCTGCCAATATTTGTGACAGTAGGAACACTATATAAATCATAAAAGTTATGAACGTATTTTCTGTGGAATATAACAAAACCAGAAGGCAAACTGAGGAAAATATTTAGAAGGTCCATCTGAAAAAGGAATATTCTAACACAAAAGTAATTATATTCCTTCGAGTTTTTTTTTTTTTTTTGGTGCGGGGGTTAGTACCAGGGATTGAATTCAAGGGCACTTGACCACTGAGCCACATCCCCAGCCCTATTTTGTATTTTATTTAGAGACAGTGTCTCCATGAGTTGCTTAGTGCCTCCCTTTTGCTGAGGCTGGCTTTGGACTCTTGATACTCCAGCCTCAGCCTCCTGAGCTGCTGGGATTACAGATGTGCACCACTGTGCCCGACTTCCCTTCAAGTTTTGAGATATTTCTTCCAAAGTATTCCTAAAGAGCACCCTGACACATGCTTCACTTTTTTCTATTTGAACAGAGAAAAGTCTAAACAACACATAGAACAGAATATCACTTTCTTTAAAGCAACAATATACATTAAAAAATCAGGAAGGCTTATGAGTAAGAATATTTAACAATAAATTTTTGCAAATAGAAATCAAGCAGAGAAACTAGTACAATTCTTACATGTCTTACTATAAGTTATATCTGAGAGGGACCAAAACTATTCACTTAAACATAATACAGAGGTCTCTTTCAAAAAATATAAAATCTAACCCTAGTACTTAAAAGAAGAGCTCAGTAATTTGTTGATGACTATTTTAGTCATATAAAAGTGGATACCTTTTTTGAAGGAGTGATCTGATTAGCTGAACAGCTTATAAAGAGTTTCATACTAATTTTGTAAATATCAGTGTATTAGCATATAAATGGCAGTAGGGAGATTTCTTTTGTTGACTGAACTGTTATTTTACTAACTGAGAAACATTATTTGAACTAAGAATCTGATCCAATAAGAGCAAATTCTACCATTATATATAAGCTTTAATTAAAGTTAAAATATCCAGATGTTAATGTTCACTCAATCTCAGAGATTTGAGAAGCCGTAGAAGTTAATGTGAACAGACAGACAAGAGATGACCATGGACAGCTTTTCATGTGCATAAGTTATTAAAAAAAGAAAAAAAGAAAAAAAAAACACAAACTAAAACAATCTTTTCCAGGTCTGATGATTTTATAAAACTATATTCATTATATTTTTAAGTTTAGATTGCAGCTACATCTGAAAGTCAACTAGATTGCATTTCTCATTTATGACAAATAATGTTTAATCTGGCCAAAGCAGCTCTGTCATTCATAGATTAGTTAACAGAAGTAAAATAAAGATTAGAGACATGATAAAAGGTGCTGTTCCATGGAAAACTGCCTCTGTGGTAACAGGAAGATACTAATTTCATGATGCATGGTTAGAAAGTCCTATTATATTAGAAAACTACTATCCACTTTGCAAATTAATATGATAACTGTCAGATATGGACAATGACAAACCCTAAAATAGTGTGCCTGGGAAGAGGGAGTGAGGAAGAAGGTAACACATTGATAACACTGATCCTTTCCCAATACATTCTTTCCCAATACATGTCCATCCCAGGGATTGTCCTGGGGAAAGCAAACATCATCCAGTGAAAAGACAATCCCTGGGAAGGAGATATCCATCAAGCCTAAAATGAAAAGACTCTGGGAGGAAGCCAAAGCACTGATCCTTCCCCAAATAAATCCTTTCCCAGTGATAGTACAACGGGACCCTGAAGGGAAAGAGATATGCGCGTTGAACGCTAACCCCAGACCCTCCATTCTTCCCCAAGTAAAAATATGTCCCAGTAAAAACAAATTTCAAATTCTCACAGCCTGTTTCCTGAGAGCCCATATTGACATGCTCTGCTCTGTCAATAATTAAGTCACTTCTCAGTGTAACATATATAAGCACAGATTCCTCCTTTGACCAGGGGCTCATTTTCCATCAGCAAAGTGGGTCCATCAGAGGCATGGTTTCACTGCTGAATAAAGGCTCTGCATGTTGATCCATGAAGTTTGTACCCGGCTTGGTCCTTTTGTGCTAACAATAACCATTTTCCATCTTTCATGTAACAGACCACTGTAATGGTAGAATACTTATGTTTTAATACAAACAAACTGCACTTTCTAAATAATAATAGATTGATTTTTTTTCATTTAACTTCGTGGGCTGTCATAACAACTAAAAATAAATGAGTTAAAATATATGTCTTTTATATTTTTAGGAAACAATGCTCAGTTGCACTTTACCCTTGAGGGCTTATAATTCATAGGTTTAAAGAATAGATTTGAGACCATTGAAAATAATCTTTTGAAATGAATATTGCTAAACTGAGTTAATTACAAAATAACTGTTCATTATGGACTGATTTCTTTTGTTGTTGTTGTTAGTGCTGGGGACTAAACTTGGGCCCTCTGCCATTAAGCTATATCCACAGCACCCTGTCCCCCCATCTTTTTTGGTACCAGGGAATGAACCCTGGGGTGCTTAACTGCTGTACCACATCCCCAGTCCTTTTTATTTTTTATTTTGAGATAGGGCTTGCTAAGTTGCTTCGGGCCTTGCTAAATTCCTGAGGCTGGTTTTGAATTCATGATCCTCCTGCCTCAGGTTCCCATTGCTGGGATTATAGGCGTGCACCACCACACCCAGTTTGAACTGATTTTTGACTGGGAAAAAGTTTAAATGACAGAGGTCATCAACAAGAAGGGTGATGGTAGGCTCCTAAACATTTCAGACACATAACAACATTTTGCTATGTTAAGGTAGCATGTCCTGCAAATCCTTTACTCCCTTCTCTGAGAAAAGTCTTCCTGAGAAAATTCATTCCCTTTCATGGGTCCAGCTACTGTCACCATTTTGATGCCTGCCAGGATATTTTCCCTTGTAATCTGATCCTGACCATTAGAACTGTAATTCCACTTATTTCCAGATATCTCCTCCTCTCTGTCTCAGAGATACTCAGATTTATTTTATATCCATTCTATCCCTAGGTTCATCACTGCTGAATCATCCAGGCCAGTGATCCAGACTTGCTTGTTTTCTTCCAAACTTCAGATGTTGTGCTCTATGCACTACCTGCTGCTAAAGAGCCCCCATGTTTCACCTCCACTACCAGGGCATGTGATTTGCTTAAGACCCACATCTACATTGGTTCTTACCTTTATTTAAAAAAAATCCAACCATGGAACCAATTCACTTGCCTTGTCATACCTTTTGCAGTAGTTCTCAAAGTATGCTAACTGGCACCCTAGTGATCATTCAATGTCTAGGATCTTAAAAAAATCAATTTTGTTTTCTTCCACACAATTCTCTTAAGCCTTTGGCAATCGCTGCGACTTATCTGACAGTGAATGCTATGTGCTGTGGAACACATGAATCATTAGTGAACAAATCTTAAAGGCAGAATCAGAAAAACTCGAATGTGTGGGTTTCAATAGGTCTTTGTTACTGACAAGTATGAATAGCACTGTGATTTTCATATTGATTTCTAATTGTCAGATTTCTGTTGGGAAGAATCACTTCTAATTTCAAGATAAAACTGCTTCTATTTTATCACGTCACTATTTCATGATGCAGAGTGCTATGGTTTCAAGGTGCTGTCCTAGGAAAGTTTCAGAACACATGATCTCTGCAACCAAGTTTACTTTTTTATTCTCATATAAAAGTCCTTTAGGATTGTCCTAATTTCCTACCCTCATTGGTGCCAGTTACTATAGCATACCCTTATAGATCAAACCATTTGCCTTGCTAAGTCCACATTGATCTTTCATGTCTCTGGGTGCAAGGACGTGCTCATTATCTGATAGGAATTTGGATTTCATTTCTTGTCTACCTTCATTCCATCTTTTGCCCACTGCTTTTCTGATTCACTCTAGCAGCTGCTCTCTCCTCCTATTGCTACATCTATTTGGAATATATGTTAGGAACAATCACAAAACCTGCACAATCAGTGCATATAGACACATGCACTGATTTTTAAATTTATCTATTTCTCTCACAGTATCTTTTAGTCATCCTTCCCATTTCTTTTTTTCTATTTCCTATTCAATTATTCAACAATTACTTTCTCATTGTCTACCATGTACAAGATCCTATTCTGGAAAATGGAGATTGAGAAGAGACAATGTGAACAATAATTCCTATCATTTTATAGTTAACAAGTAAAATACATAGATTCTGATATTTACAATAGAGGAAAAAAGCAAAATAAAGCAGAAAATGGACAAAGCAAAGTCCTAAGGGAGACGTGTAACTATCTTAAATGTGAAGGTCATGGAAGATGACCTCAGAGCAAAGCCTGAAGGAGGTAAAGACCAAGCTATGCACATAATCAGGGGAAAGTGCTGCCAGGCAAAGGAAGGGCAAGTGCAAAGACTCAAATATTGCAGCCCAACTTACAAGTTTAGGCCCTAGAAAACACTGGTATATGTGAGATGGCCCAGTAGTAATGGCAGCAACCCAGGTAAAGATAGAGAGGCAGTAGCTTACTATCCCTAATTCTGGCAACTTGCACAGCACTGAGTACAGAACCTTTCAGGAACAATTGTGTTCCTTCTATCTAATGTACTGAAGAACAGCAGGATTCGTGCTAAGAGGCTAAAGACACGGACAAGAGCACTATTCTGCCATCTTCTCAGCTTTACATTGTGATGCAAAATCTCTTCCCCTAAGTTTAAGTTTGTTCTGTTTGTCCTTCACAATGTTCGTTAATTCGGGAGAGAACATTCATTCAAATAGCTATTTTTAAGTGCTCAGGCAGATGCCCACTATGAGGTCTATTTTAAAGTTGGCCTGGGATCATTTCCCATCAGTTGCTCCACATGTGCCTAAACACATTTATATTTGTGACTCTGTGTAATCATCAGTACCTATTTTTAAATGCTTATTTCCAGTATATACAAGCCATTCATAAACTTCATCACTGATGCAGAGTGTGTCATATTTGATGCAAAGGTCAGCAATTACTTGGAGTTCCTCTTTGGTGTACACCTACATGTATTAAAGGAAAGAGCACAGCCAATTATTATTCAACATGTGGGAAAACAACAGGTCAAAGACTGTACAGAGATGAGAGACTTGCTTACCTTGCCAAAGGGGTTGTGTGGAGTATTTAGTATAATGGCTTTGGTTTTGGAATTAAATTTACTTTCCAGTTCTTTAGGATCTAATGTCCAGTCAGAACTAGACCATTTTTTTCCATCAACAGGTTTCTAAGCATAAAGAATGAAGATGTGATTTAATGTAATGAATTCATTTTGCTATCTTATAAATAAATATTCTAATAAGGAAAAAATTAGAGAAAGGCATGGTCAAGATAACTGAATACATGACTAACAAAGAACATAAATAAAAATAACTGGGCTTTGGTTTTGCCTTGAGAGCTTGCGAGGACCAGAGTCTTACGTGCACACTGTTACAAAAAAAAATGAACCTGTCAACTATAATAGCTGTTAACGTGCCTGTATTCCTCCCCAGGGACCAGCCATGACTGTGGTTAACGTGAGGTACTGAAAGGCTAATGAAAATTCTGTGATTTCTCTTAGTGTATTAAATATTTGAAAAGACTTAGAAACTTCACAGTTCCTTTTAACAAAGCAATGGGTATTTTCAAAAATTCTTAAGGCACACGAGTTTGCTGGCAAACTTACAGATCTTAGGGGAATAAAAACAGGTGTTGCTCCAGCCATTCTCACCATGGGCTCATAGCAGTCATAGAAAGGGACCATTATTATGACCTGAAATAAAAGTAAATAAGAATACAACATGTCAATCGTTAGTTCATTATAAAATATTGTGTATTTATTACGTACAAGGCATTGTACTATATTCTGAGATGCAGCAGTGAAAAGTATGGGATTTGCCTTCAGGGAACCAATGTGTGAGGGCAAAAGACCTAAAAACTGGTTCAGGGAGTTGCTGTCCTCAGTATTCCTGGGAGACCTATGCATGGGCTTGCAGTGGGACAATTAAGATACATATAAAATTTACATGTACATAGGTAGATTTATCGAGGGAAAGGGACCATACATTTCATTACATTTTCAAAGAGATGTTCTAACAAAAACCATTAAGAGTTTCTTACTTTGTTTATTTTGTTTTTTGGAACTGTGGATTGAACCGGGTGTGCGTAACCATTAAGCTACATCCCCAGTTCTTTTTATTTTTTTAATTTGAGACGGTCTCACTAAGTTGCTGAGGGTCTTGCAAAGTTGCTGAAATTGGTCTTGAACTTGCAATCCTCCTGCCTTACTTGAGTGCTGGGATTACAGACGAGTGCCACCACAACTGGCAGGAGTTTTTTTATATTTTAAGTTAGAAAATACAATCTAGAATATAATTGATATATTAGATAGTGACAAGACCATAAGGAAAAATAACACTTCAATGCTCTCTGGCCTGGATTGCTAATTTACAAACATCATCTTGAGAGTAAAGATGTTTCTCTCTTCTCAAAAGCATCTTGTAACAAAGAGCAGATGCAAGGAGACTGTCAGGATGCTATTGTTCTTGTTTGAGAACCACAATTTCCCTCCAGGGACGTAGTATCTGGAGTCTGTCTTTTCCCCCTAGTTCTTTGGAATATTCCTACGCCTTGGTTCCTACAAGTTTTCTCCATCACTCCTGACTGAGCATCCAGGTTGAGTGGCCCACCTGCTGGTCTGGCCTAGCATCCCTGACTTTTTACCTTTCTGTAAGAAGAAGTGAATACATAATTTATAACCATCAATACATTCAATTTAAATTTCATCTTATTATAGTTTCATTACATTCAATTTAAATTTCATCTTATTATAGTTTCCATATTTAAAGGATTGTTATCTTTAAAGGGTAAAAATATTTTTATGGATAAATATGTAGACAAATTATTTTTGAAAAATCTGACAATGTATAATCTCATAAGTCTATAATAACTTGTCTCATTTAACTTTTTGCTGGTTAAATTTAATGATACCCAATGGTGGTTTTAAATATGCACTTTTTACTGTCTGTATTTCTTGTATTATGTGCCTTTCACGTGGGAGTTGTACATCCTAAAAGCCCCTTGGCACTAGTCAACTCAGGCTAAGCCTGGCCTGCCAAGTACAATGTGATAAACTTGGTGTCAGGAACAAAAGAGGAAAAAGAAACAGAGCAGAAATGGATCCTCCCCAAAGTGGGCTATAAGCTCTTCATCCATCTATGAGGTTCTCAGAACTCAGATGGCCACCTGGATAACCCTGGTGGGAAACAGTGCTAATACAAGGTGAGAACTCCATGAAAGAAAGTGAACCAGGAAGAAGGGTGGTAGGGTAGACAGGGTGCACCTCACATCCTTTATCTTTCTGATGAACTAATTCTCTTTTTGGAGAGTGCGCATTGCGCACTCGCTATCCCAGGTGCTGGCAGCACAGCAATGGCCAAGTTCTTCTGGGATTTATAGCCACTAAGAAAGACAATGAATGAGAAGGCAAGTAAGTAAATGAGATAATAATACACTAAAAAAAAAAAAAAAAAAAGTTAGTATAATAGAGAAGGACATGAATGTGGTTTCAAAATATTAGATAAAGTGATGAAGGAAGAAAGAATAGAGAAAAGAAGTCCCAGAGCTGGCCTGTGCCTACTCCAACACAGTCAGAGTCAGAGGAAGTAACCAAGGATCAACAGCATGAAGACATGAGATGAGACTTTCCGCTACATTATTGGCTAAAAGAGATTATGTATATAAAAGTATGACTGCAGTCCTCAATTTGTTTCTTTAAATAGCACATTGTCTGGCATAGCGGGGAGAGAATTACAGATACAAAGTAACAATTCAAGATAGAGAGTAATATCTTTTATAAAGGTGCTATGATAAAGAGTTATAAGAGTTCAAAGAAAGTTAACAATATAGAGCAGAACACTCATACCTTCGGACCCAGCTTAAGCAATGCTGCTATGGAGTGTTTCAGATCTTTATTAGCAGGGTTGATTGCTTCTCCCTTTTATCACCACCATAAATTATACATTCTCCACCACTGACTGACACAGCATTCCTCTTAATCCATTTTCAAATCTGTCTCCTCTACACATAGTGAATCCCTTTTGGGTGGAAACTGTCTTTTAAAACGTTCTTTCTCCCAGTGCTTAATATAGAGGAGATTCTTAGTAATTTCTGAATCCACGAAAGAGGTCAAGAAATATTAGAGCAAGAAATATTAGAATGACAGCAGGGAGGCAGAGGGAGATGGCCATGAAAGATGCCCAAGTTGATCTTCCCTCACGGTGCTAATGGCAGAAAGCGCTGGCCCTTCCTGTTATGTATCTTCACACTGCACTGCAACCATGATTCTGGGCACAAAAAAGATGACCAAACACTTGCTGAATGAGTTCAGATTAAAGATCATTTTTAGCAATAAAAACAAAGGATTCTTTTTCCTCAGCATTGCCAGCCTTTTCCACCCACCCTCATCTAAGTAGGCTATAAAAATAAGAATAAACTAAAGCAACGAAGTGGATGAATCTCATTGATATAACTATAAATGAGAGAAACCTGACCCGAATATATATTGTATAATTCTATTTATGCTAAATAAAAGAGCAGTCAGAGTGAACCTGTTGTGACAGATGATTGAAGAGTAGTTACCTCCAGGAGAATATAGACTAAGAAAGGGCAGGAAGAAGTATCTGGGCTGCAGGGAATGTACATTATCTCTATCTCGGTTGTAGTTACAGGGAGATTTATCCAGCTCCCCATTCAGGATAATATGTGAACTTCACTATGTGTACATTAGACTCCAAAAATTAATTTAAAAGAGAAGAGAATGCAGAATAAGTGAAAGATTCAAAGATGGGACAAAGGATAATGAGGAATACAGTATTACGATGTTGATAAACTTACTTCATCTCCTTCGTCAATTAATCCTTGAATGGCATTAAAAAGAGACCCATATGCTCCTACTGTTACAAGGATTTCTTTATCTGGATTGATTTGATTTTGATACAACTTTTCATATAGGCAGGATAGAGCTTTCACAAGTGACGGATGACCCTGTGGGATTACAAAATAAGAAAAAAATCGTGAATTTGATTATGAAACCTACTTATTTATGGGAAAGACATGCACGCTACTATTGATGTGATAGCAAAGGTTAGGAGGAACAGAGTGAATTACTCATATTGACTATCAAGACAGCAGGAGTTGCCAGGCACAGTGGTGTACACCTGTAATCCAAGCAGCTAGGAAGCTGAGGCAGGAGGATCTCCAGTTCAAAGCTAGCCTTGGCAACTTACCAAAGCCCTAAGCAACTCAGTGAGACCCTGTCTCTAAATAAAATACAAAAAAGGGCTGGAGATGTGGCTCAGTGGTTGAGTGCTCCTGAGTTCAATCCCCAGTACCAAAACCCAAAACAAAACAAAAACAAAAACAGCAGGAGTTGCCTATAATAACCATTTTCTTTTCTTTCTTTCGTTTCTTTTCTTTTTCTTTTTGTATCAGGTATTGAACTCAGGGGCACTTAACCACTAAGCCATATCCCCAGTCCTTTTTTGTATTTTATTTAGAGACAGGGTTTCACTGAGTTGTTTAGCACCTCGTTTAAGTTGTTAAGGCTAGCTTTGAACTTTCGATTCTCCTGACTCAGTCTCCCCAGCCACTGGGATTACAGGCGTGCACCACCACACCCACTGATAACCACTTTCATAAGAAAGACAGGATTATAAATGTACAAAGTTTAAGGCATGTAAGAATGTCCCTATTTAAAATTTTCTTTTTACTTCATATGTAATGACTGTACACAATTACAGGGAACATTGATACATGTATACAATGTATAAAGATCAAAGGGTAATTAGCATATCCATTTCCTTATTTCTTTAATGTTTGAATTCCTTTTTTCATTCCTCATATGCACTTTTTAGTTTAGTTTAGGTAAAAGTTTCACTTTTTTTTTAAAGGTTTTTAAAAAATTTTTAGTTATAGATGGATACAATATCTTTATTTTATTTGTTTATGTTGTGCTGAGGATGGAACCCAGAGTATGCGAGGCGAGTGCTCTTCCAGAGCCACAACCCCAGCCCCAAGTTTCACTCATTGATCTTTTCAAAGAACCATCTTCCAGTTTCACTGAATTTCTCTACTGCTGTTCACCTGTAGACGTTCATCATGGAGTTGAACGTGACTGGGGAAGAGGTGTGTGCAGCAGGTCTGAGGAGGGTCGCAGGGCAGGTCAGGGTATGAGGGTCCTTCGGGAGTAGGGATGCCACCCTGTCAACCCTGGGACATGGTTAGATGAGTAGAGACAAGACACAGAATGACTTCCTCTGTACCCTGTCTCTCCCCATTTGCACACCATCATAAAATGGAAAAACAAATGTCCAGCTGTGTGACTGTACTGCTTTTAGGCATAACAGATACAAGGCTAAAGTTCAGTGGTTCATCTTAATCTAGAAAATGTGGAAATTCCAGGCATTTTACCACAGAAGGATGAAGAAAGGGGAGGATAGAGAGGAAAAAAGTAACTAATTAGAAACAGGATATTAATGAAGAGGTCAAAAGTGAGGCTGCATGAATGTTAATGACATAAAACACACACACACACACACACACACACACACACACACACACACACACATTTCAAGAAAAAATATTCTCTTGGACTAGGGTTGTGGCTCCGTGGCGGAGCACTTTGCCTCACACGTATGAGGCAGTGGGTTCTATTCTCAACACCATGTATAAATAAATGAATAAAATAAAGGGCCATCAACAACAACAACAACAAAATATATTTTTTAAAAAAAGAAAATATTCTCCCTTCTGTTGTTGGCCTAATACACAGTTTTGGACAAATAGAAAAATAAAGTCCTAGACCAAAAGGTCTCTCCTACAAGATAAGGGCAAGGGGGAGCGTGCCTGTGTCCCCAGGCTGGGACAGCAGATCCCAATGACATGTATGTGACAGAAGTATACACACCTACAGCACAATATAAAACTCATGCCCTTAGAGTCTCAATGCACTTACGAATCCCCGTGTGTACTGATTCAGGCTATCCATCAATGCAACCTTTGACAACACTTCTTTTACATAGGAGGGAGGGGATATATCTGGAAGACCTTGGCCAAGATTCACGACAGAGGGATCAGCAGCCAACTTGGTAAATTCAATCCTAAGATTAAAACAATAAGACTTAAATTCAGACTTATAAATTCGATTTCCTACAACAATTTTATCATTCACAAACTGAGTTTACCTATTAAGATGATGACTGAATTAATGAACTTAATGTTCCTTATAGACCCCAATTTCATGATACCCATATTTTAAATACACACACACACGCGCGTGCATGCGTGTGTGTGTGTGTGTGTGTGTGTGTGTGTGTGTGTGTGTGCATTCCCTCAACCATTCCTAACTACTGCTAGGTTAGTAACTGTTAGTGAATAGAACTAATTCTGGGTGCAGTGTCACATGCCTGAAATCCCAGTAACTCAGTAACTCAGGAGGCTGAGGTAGGAGCATCCAAGTTTGAGACCAGCCTCAGCAACTTAGTGAATGAGACCCTGTTTCAAAAGAAGAGAGAGAGAGAGAGAGAGAGAATTAATAAGAAAAGTTCATGGATTAGAAGGAAAGTTTGATGAGGAAATCAGTTGAATCAGTTTTTAGGGTGCCCTGTGCCTAGTGCCTAGCAGAGCTTGGTACATTTGCTAGATGAACACATTAATGTATGAATGACTAACTTCCTTCCATTTCTATCTAATGAATATTAAATGAATGGCTTCAGTTTTTGACTATGGATGTAGGTAAAAATCCTCAAATAAGGAAATAAAAAGAACCGGACAAGCACAAGGCCCTGGGTTCAATCCCCAGCACTGCAAAAAAAAAAAAAAAAAGAAGAATTGGAAAACTTCATTAATTTACTATTGTTTATTCTAAGATACTCACCATACGTTACTGTCAAGTCCTTCAATTCGTTTTGCATTTTTGAATTTCAAAGACATTTCCTGAAAGACATAAAATATTGAAAGGATATTTTACTTCTGAAATCAAAATTTGAGGTCAGTAAATCATGGGTTACTCTTCCTTTTTCCTATTGTCACTGTATAAATAGCATCACCACAGAGATAGTTCTAGAACACAACCCAAGGTGCTGAAAATTTCATCTCCTACCTACTGTTCTAGAGTGCTTTTAGTACTCTACAATCATCCTAATCTAATGAGAAAATATCATCCTAGTCTAAAAGTTAATCATTTTAAAGGCCTGAAATGCACTAAAGAGAACAATAATTCTTAAAAAGAGATAGTTTAGGGCTGGGACTGTAGCTCAGTGGTAGAGCGCTTGCCTCGCACATGTGAGGCACTGGGTTCAATCCTCAGCAACATGTAAAAGTAAATAAATAAATAAATAAAAGAAGAGACAGTTTAGCTGGGCACAGTGGCACACACCTGTAATCCTAGTGATTCTGGCTGAGGCAGGAGTGTCGCAAGTTCAAGGCTAGTCTCAGCAATTTAGCAAAGGCCTAAGCAACTTAGCAAGATCCTATCTCAAAATAAAAAAAAAAAATGACGGGGGATGTACCTCAGTGGTAAATTCTCTGGGTTAAATCCTCAGCAGTATCAAAAAAAAAAGACAGTCTAAAAAGTATTTTGAGGCATATCAGATTATTTATCATAGGATATACCAAGAGTTCCACAAGATAGTTCCTTGTCTGTCATCCAGGAAGCAGTTAACAAGTGGTCTCAAATTACTCAATATGGGGTTCCAAATAATTACAGCTAACATCAAGTAGTATGTGTGCACCAGGCACAGATCTCACGTTTCACATAATTACCTTGGTTAATATTCACATCTGCCCTATGTCCTGGTTCCATTATGAGCACATTTACATATGAGGAGAGGGAGACACAGCCCAAGCCAGAGTAGTAATAATATTCATACCCAAATAGTTCAGCCCAGGATTTGAAGCCATGCCCTGACTCCAGTTCTGTACTCAGAACTATCATCTTCCATCATCTTTTATATACGAACTCCCAAAACTATTATTGGGATGCTGCTGACTCTTAAAAGTATATTGGTAATTTAGTTCTGGCCTACTCACGCCAAGCAAGCTAAGGTTGTGGTAGAAAAATATTATGAGTTATAATTATCATACAACATGCTATTTTTTAGTTCTTTAAATTCTAACATTAAATTTATGTTATCTCTCAAAAGAACCAAATTAGCTTTGAGTTCATTGTTATCAAGCTGGTAGATACAAAAAAATGATTGACAGCATCTTTGCAAAGAATTTATAATAGAATATTAAAGCAATTTTAATTCAATCAGGGAGGGAGATAATGATAATGGTTATTAAATAGACCATTGTTCTCATTCTAATCCCAATAATGGGAATAAAAAATACCTTGCTCAGTCTCCCATTTTTAATCTTTGGTACTCCAGTGAAGTAAATCACACACAAATTCTCCAGAGGTTACAGGGTCTTCTAGAATAGATTATGATGAAGTCCCAGCTGAACAGGATACTACTCTGGAGACTCTAATTATATAACTAAAGAGTCCCAGCATGATAGAGAGAAAAAGATATTTTAACAAATGCCCTTTGCTATCTCTGAAACAATGTTGAGAGCTTAATGATTCATTCAGTAAGTGACTGCAAACAAAGTAGATTCAAATAGAAAAAAGTCAGCATGGTGCACAGTAGATAATTTAGACACAAGTACAATTTTGATAATTGAAGTCAAAATGCACTTTCAGATTTAATTTTCTTTAACATTTGTATCTAGATGAGTCTTTCCTCTCTTGGCTGCCCCTGCTTGTCTCTCCTTCCCAGCTCCATGCCTCAGTCCCTCTACTTTGCAGTCTATATTTTCTCACTTCTGTATGTGATCTTTCCTCGGCCCAAAAGGACTTTCAACTTTGAGTTTACTATTCACAAGTTAGTGAATATAAAAAAATGATTGACAGCATTTTTGCAATAAATTTCCTAATCATCTTCCCTTGACTTAAGTAAATAATAAGGAATAAAATCTTGTCAGATAGGACTGAACTGAGCTTTGGATGGCTGCAAAACACTTTAACAGTTAAAATTTATTCTCCCTGCCAAACACCGATTTCCTTAAGGGCGATAATACCTCTGCTGAGAAGGCAGGTTTCCTACTCAAGCCAATCCCTGTCCCCACCTTCCTGTCCCTGCAGTTGCCTAACTCCTACTTCCTCCTGCCACCTTCAGTCTCAAGTTAGTCTTTGTTTTCTGCAGATCCTTCACTGATTCCCTAAATCAGGAGCAGGTGCTCCTCCCATGTGCTCCCATTAAATGCAGTACTTTCTAGCATTTTTTTACACACTATAATTTTCTGCTTATTTCTATCTGCCCTTAGACTGTGAGAATAACTTATTCACTGATGTGTGTCGACAACAGTCAGGGTTCTCCAAAGAAACACAACCAGTAAGATGTATGGGCTAACAAGTCTGAAATCTGCAGTGCAGGCCACAGGTGGAGACTCAGGATGGTGAGGTTGCAGCTCAAGTTGTGTCTGAAGGCAGAATTCTCTCTCCCTAAGCAGGGTTGTCTTTTTTCTCCTAAGACATTGAACTGAATAAGGTGCCTCACAATATGGGTATTCTGCTATCTCCAATGATTTGAATGTTAATCTCTAAAAAATACCTCTTATGGAACACCTAGACTGGTGTTTAAGCAGATATCTGGGTTGTGGCCTCACTAGGTTGACATTGATACCCATGTTTCCAGGTGTTGAAAATTAAACACCTGAGAAATGCTGAGGCAAGTGTAGAAAGATAGTTTTATTTAAGAAAGGGACAGAGACAGACTTCTCTGAAGAGAAAGGGTCCCAGAGCTGGGTGTCTGTGGGAGGGGGTGGTCTCATCTCTCCTTTAGATCCTAGGAATCCACCCCCTTTTAATTACTGTCTTCACTTTCTTCCCTGTGTATGTGTCTGAGGACAGGAAGGAGCAGGAGCACAGAGGTTAATTGTTATCAGCCCATTGTTCTCTCTTTGATAATCAGTTATCATCTCTCTGGATCCTACACTGACTGCCTGACCTTTACAACCCTGCCTCAGTTTGCTGAATGTGACATATCCTTTCCACTTAGGCTACGTGAGACTGCAGGCAGACAGCTTTTTGACAAAGAAAGCATGTGGGGGTCAGCACAGTGCAACCATTTTTAGGATTATCCTTTTAACCTCACGTTTCCATCATTCTCATCTATCTGTCCCCTTATAAAAGCATCACAGTGTCCAACAGGAGCACCCATACCTAGCTCATACTGAGTATTAAATAAATATTTGATGGGTAAGATAAAAGATCACTCAAGTTAGTTGAATGTATGGTGACATTCAAGTTAAGTTAGGCAGCTCTTTTTTCAGTCAGTTTAAGTTAACTTATGCTGCAATAACAAACGACACCAAAGTCTTGGTAGCTTAAAATCTCAAAGATTGCTTCCTTGTTCACACTATAAGTCCACTTAAACTCAGCTGCTGCTGTTCCTTGTCACTATTGTTCTGAGACATGGCTAGTGAAACAGCCACTATCTGGAATGCTACCCATTTTGAGGACAAAAACTCGTAAAAGTTTCTGCTTGAATATACACATCATTCCTACTTCTATTTTATTTTCCACAGAGATTTCATGGCAAAGCTATGGAGCAGGAAAGAGCAGCAAATAATTGTAAAAAAACAAGGCAGGAATGAAGTCTGGAGGTATAAGAGATAGGTGCCTGTCACAGGTTGAACTGTTTTCCCCTTTGTTTAAGTCCTAACTCCCAGTACCTCAGAATATGGCCTTCTCTGGAAATAGGCTCACTGCAGAGGCAGTTAGTTAAGATGAGGTCACGAGGTGGGTGCTCAGCCACTGTGGCTGGTGTCCTTATATAAAGTGGCAGCCTGAACTCAGGTACTCACCCTGAGAACCTTGGATGAGGTAAAGGCAGGGGTGGGGTGATGCTTCTGACAAACCAAGGAATACCAAAGACTGCCAGGAAATGCCCAGAAGACAGGAGAGACATTGAATACATTCTTCCTCACAGCCCTTGGGAGGAAATGACTCTGCTTTGATCTTTGGTTTTCAGTCTCCAAAACTGTAAAGGAATACATTTCTGTTGTTTAAATTACTTAGTTTGTGGTACTTTAAAATATCCCAGGGAAATTAATTCACTGGTGAAAGTTTACAAGATACCTTACAAAGTTAAAAGACACCAAGATTCAGTAGTAGAGGCAGATGCTCACTGTGTAAGAACTATTTGCCAGAATAGAACCATTATGAGGAAATTAAAGGAAACCTGGAACCCAGTGGAGAATTAGGTGTGAATCCCAGGGACACAAGGAACATCTGTAAGCCTTGTATAATGTTTGGACCCAGATAACCCTGTAATGTGACTTTTGCTGTCAGAGAGATTACAGGCCTGGCATGGTTATATACCACACTGCTATGTTATTAACACAAACTGCCAGTGAATCATAGGACCTTAATCTGACTTTTGTTAACTTGAAGCTGAAAATGCAGTTCTACAGATTTTCCACTAGGTGGCAAAATTGGTAAAGGTAAGAAAAAGCTTTGTTTTCTGTGAAGGTGCTAGAAAGTTTGAAAAGATGAAAAAAATTACCCATGATCCTGAGAGCCTAGTACGCCTAACTTTAAATTGTACATATTTTAAGGACTACATCTACAAGACCTGAAGCAGGTAGGTAGGATGGGAGAGGTGCTGAAAAAAAACTTCCCAAATGCTGAACTGAAGCTGGAGAAATCAAGGTTATTGATATCTACATAATATGAGCTATAAATCAAAATCTTTATTCATAGAAATCAAGGCCACAGCAAAAAAAAAAAAGTAGCAACTAGTAATGATGATGAGGACAAGAAAAGGCCAGAATACAAATAATAAAGTATACATAATATATATGTATGAATATTTTGATGTTTTAGTGGGCTCAAATATCAACCATAGTGATATTTAGAATTCTTCGTCCTTAGCATTTATACCACTTCCTAAATGTCTTGTTTAAAATGCATATCTATTTTAAAAAGAAACCTTGGTATACTCTTTTCTACCTTTCCTATTTTGTGTTTCTTTTGTGCAGCATAACTGTTTCCATGAGATTCTCATGTTTCCATGAGATTCTTTGACTTCTCGGGATGTCACTGTGACTGTCTAAAGGCAGAGACATGCTCCAGTTTGACAGGGGAAGAAACCAGTGCACATCCGATTCCTTTGAGGCTCCATACTACACTAATTGATCAGATCCCTTTGCATGAGTCAGAAACTGAATCTGAAACAGCTTAAGAAAAAGATGAATTTATTATAATGCTCATGTTACATGGGAAGAGCAGAGGTGTGGTCAAATCTAGAGGTGACTGTGAAACCCTGACCAGGAGCTTGAGCACCGTGGGGCTTTGTTGCACGTACATTTCTACACACTTTGTTTACTTTTCCTTATAATAGATGAAACAGTTGCATTTCCCAGCTTTACTATTTGAGGAACTGAGAGTTGAAAAATTTTTTTAAAAAGTTACTATTATTGCTTGACTTAAAAATAAATCTATTAAACAGGGCATGATAGTGCACACCTGTAATCCCCGTGGTTCTGGAGACTGAGGCAGGAGGGTCGCAAGTTCAAAGCCAGTCTTAGCAATTTAGCAAGGCCCTAAGCAACAAAGTAAGACCCAGTCTCAAAATAAAAACTAAAAAGGACTGGGATGTAGCTCACTGGTGAATTTCCCCCTACCCTGTGGTACAGGTTCAATTGCTGGTATCAAAAACAACAAACAAACAAACAAACAAACAAACAAAAAACTAATAAGATATCATTTAGTGGGCTCAAAGATGTCTTAAGTTTTCAGTTGAGTCCCAGAATGGGAGAAAATATTTACAAACATGTATCTTACAAGAATATTTAAACAACTTTTAAAATTTAGTGAGAAGATAGTCCAATCTAAAATATGCAAAAAATTTGACATTCTCTTCACAGAAAATATAAACTGACCAAAGATTATATTAAAGGATGCTCCACATCATTAATCATCAGGAAAATGAAAATGAAAATCAGTGAGATTGCACAAGATATCTAACAGAATGGCCGTAGGTACCAAGTGCTGGTCAGGGCGTGGGGCAGCTGGAACTCTCTACAATCTGCTGAGAATAGAAAATAGCACCACCACTTTGGAAAATGGTTGGACAGTTATTTAAAAATAAAATATACATCTACCACACAAGCCAGCCATTCCATTATTAGATAATTATCAAAGAGAATGAAAACCAATGTCCATATAGTGGGCTGTACACAAATGTTCAAAATGGTTCTATTCACAGAAGCCAAAACCTGGAGGCACTCAAAGGCTCAACAGGTGAACAGAAAAGCAAATAATACTATGTTCATATACTACCTAGCAATAAAAAAAGGAACTACTGACAGTACAACAGAAGCAAATTTCAAAATCATGAAAACCATAAACAAAAGTACATATTACATGACACCATTTATATTTAAAAAATGCAAACTAAATCTATGGTGAGAGATGGACTGCAAAGAAACATGGGGAAACTTTTAGGGTCTGTGGAAAAGCTTCCTACGTTAATTGCGGCAGTGATTCATAGTACATCCCTCCATCAAATGATCATTGAGTTGTAATTCTAAATGGATGCAGATTATTGTATCTTGATAAAGCTGATATAAAGAGTTGCCATGATGTTTCAAAACCATGCCCTCTTCCTCTGGACAAAATGCTCCTCAAGCAATCAGGTACTAACAAAATTATTTCATAGATTTGAGTTGCTTTCCAAGGTATGACTACATATAAAAACAAAAAATCCAAACAGACAAATTACTTTCTTTGCCACTAGATGGCAGAGTAAAATAGCAGAATGTTCCTGCAGTGGTCAAAAGAATTGAAACTAACAGAAGTTGAAATGCAAGGTAGGGCAAGATGACTTAAAGACATACAAGGAAAAAGCCAATTATAATGAACTTAAAGATGTACATAATTAACTGCTACTTTTAAGCAACACATATTTAGTTGCTTTCTTTTATAAAGATTTATTTCTGCATGATATATTATAGCTTTTTAACATTTGTTGACTGAACATTTAAATGAATGAAAGGGAAGGAATTTGGACTCCCTCTAAGATGATATACCGAAGGAAAAAAAATGTGTACTTCAGTGGAAAAACCATACAGTGGCTGTACTGAAATAGGTGGGCTCTGGGGAGAGAAAAGAGAACCTTACTAGGTGGAGACCCAGATCTCTGAACATGATCAGTCATGATTGTCTCTATTAATTAAATGTATAAAACCTCCAGTGTATGCTTGGACCAGGTCAATTATAACAAAATCATAATCCATTTAAATGTTACCAACCTACACAATGTGCTCACAATTAATTTTGACTGCTTAATTAGCAAGAACCTTCTAAACCTCAAATATCAAATGATTGACATGGGATTTGATTTTCACAAAAGCTTGCCTGGGAAATTGCACTTTTCTTTCCAGAAAATCCCACGTATAGTCAGAGAGCTCAGCCCTGGGTGGTCACTGTTCTTCTCTGGGAGGCAAGGAGCATTTCCACCCTGCCTAAGGGGTGTGTAGACCTTTGCTTTGCTGTCCTTTAGTACATCTTTGCTTTTGTTGTGCTTTTGACACATTCTGAAATTCTTTTCAGCAGAGTAAGAACCCACCTGAACTGAGGTGAGGTCACATTGCCCCCTTGAAGGGACAATGTCACCTCTGCCTGGTGACAATACTATATACCCTTAGAGGGCTAATTCTAGCAGGGCTGGGATTTACCTTTGAGCTATTTTGCACTTTTTAAAATTGAAGGTAACTGATAGGCAAACAAATTCTGGTTCTGGAGTTTTGATTGACTTCTCTCTCAGCTCTGCGAAAAACCAGTTTTGCCTTCATTTGAAATTCATTTTCTTTATTTCAAATACATGTGTGCTTTTTGAGTTTTCCTTTGAACTCATCCTAACATCTGTCTGTTTTCCTCATGTGATTCAAGTAAAATAAAAACCTTTAAAGATGTTCATTTTTATATCTGCATGAATCATGATTTAACTTTTTCTGAAAATCATCTTTTAATCATACAGAGAAATAGGCTAACCAGAAACAAGCATTTCTTGGAGCTTCCAAGCTGATAGCGTGGTGTTATGGGCAGGCTATATGGGCAATGACCAAAAAGACTCCATTTTACCTGAAACTCCATGTCATACAAGAAATGCTTCTTCCATGAGAAAATTCCACCTCTGCTATCCTGATCCTGCTTAGCATACCCTGCTTAGAAACACAAATGTTTCTGTTCTTCTTAAACAATGTAAAATTGTCCTCTTTTTGGTTCCCATTTTTCTTGGACAATGTATCCTGTCAGAGAATGATTGTCTAGACATTAGTAACCATTCTTCAACTTGTACTCAACTAGGGTCATTTTGACCCACTTCCCCTTCTGCTTATAATTTTAGATCTCATGGTGTTTGTAGTTTTGAATCACAGCAACAACCACTTATGGTTAAGGTGGTGTTGGACTATGAAGGTGTGCTCTAGCCCTGGGAGTGGACTGAGGAATGTAGGCTTGCGGTCTGCCCTCATCCCACCAGTTGGGGGCTTGGTGGCAGTAAAATAAAGGTGGTTCCATCTCCCGATTTAAGACCAATGTGGTGATTTATTGCAATCTCACCACAAAAATGGGTAAATATAAAACTGGAATACCAGGAAATAGGGGGTTAGGTGAGCCAAGAACAAAAAGCTGGATTTATTCCCTTTAAAAATTAGGTCCCAGGAAAGATGTTGGAGGAGTAAGTGAATATTGCCCTCACCCATACTCACCGGGTGGGCCCTTTTGTCTGTCTAGACTGTGCAGTCTCCCTGCCCTCAGACACAGCTAACTGCGTTAGGGTTGGGCAGAGTCAGGTAAAACCAATCAGGACAATTCCTGGAATTGTGGATTTGAGATGAAGGGAGAGGTTAGGTTTTGTTGGGCACTAAACCAGGAAGACGGGTAAACCCATACCTGGGGCAAGCATGTGCAGTTCCTCACAGACATCTCATGCCCTGTGCCCAAGTAACATCTGCCTCTGTTCTAATGAAAATCCCCAAGGTTATTTAGTGCACAGAGCTCTCAAGCCAGATGGATCTGGATTCCAAATGAAACTTCAAAACTGCTAGTGTGCAAAGAAGGCAGGACATATGGATTCTCTGAAATCCAATTTCCTCATTTGTTAAAAAAGAAAATGAGTGTCCTGTGTCAGTACCCTAGTGATTAAATGAGGCAAGTGTGTAAATGGAAAAGCAGATGTTGACACATATATATTCCAAAAGTTAGTACCCACTAAGTGGTGAAGATCCTTATAGACACAAATAAGATGATTAACAGTAATCAAAGAGGACAAGGAAGGTTGCATATGGGCTGAATCTACAAAAAAGTACTGTGTCCACATCAAAAAGAGAGGGTTGATTTTTTTAGGGCAGGACAGACTGCAGGAGAAAGAAAAGTGTTTGTCTAGTTGCTACAAAATAAATGTTACCTTTGAGCTTCTCTGATGGGAATTTAAAATTTAAAAGTTCCTTTAAAAAAAAAAAAAAGACTTTTTTTTTTTTTTTTTTTTTTGAGCAGTTTTAGGCTCACAGCAAAATTGAGAGCAAAGGACAGATAGTTCCCACACACCCCTTCAGCACCCACACAAACTCCCCCACCAGCAACAAGCCACCCTCTGTTACGCTGATCTTCAGGTAAGGCTTAGTCATTCAGATTGCAATTTTCAGACCATTTAAGTTTTCTACTGGCTATTAGTAATCGATTGACTATATTTCCTCAAAACATCTCCAAATATTTGTCATATCACTTTCTGAATCTCCTGTGCTTCCTTTCTTTCTGGTCTATCTGAAAGCAAAAATAACTGAATTGGGGAGCAGACCTCAACAGATCAGCAAGCTTTCTTTATCAAGCAGGGAAATGGCATATTTTTAGGACAGAAAATGGCAACTGATTACAGTAGGGGTCTAATTTTTTTTTTTTTTAACAGGGTTTGAGATTTGATTCATAGGTTTGAGTGAGTTTTGATTCATAATGAATAAAATTTGATTCATAACAAGATTTGAATCTTTTGTAAAATGTGTCAGTTGGTCCATCAGAGGGAACAGTTATGTCAGTTCAAAGCCCAAATCAGGAAACAGTTCCAAAAATTCAAAACCCAGTATTGCTGCGAAAGATGAATCAATGTCCAGAGTCCGGAGATTATTGTTTGCCTTTTCCCTACACCGGGTCAACACTGACCTTTCTCCCTGGGGGTTGTTATTCCCTCTTTTCTTGGGAGTTTTTATTTTTCATATCCTTCACTTCCTGTCTTATACTGACTAATATGTGCTGTCTGGCTTTCTGGTACCAGATGATATTATACATTAAGATACAGGGTCCATCTTGCCCAAGCTGGCCTCAAACTCTTGGGCTCAAGCTTTTCCCCCTGCCAGCTTCCTGAGTAGCTGGCATCATAGGCATGTTCCAATGCCTCCACCCAGCCCCACCACCCAGCTCTATTATCATATTTCTAGACCTTAATATCTATGTGCTAAAATAGGGGATTGAGAGCGATTTTTCATCTAGATTCCTCTTATTGACTCTTCCTGTTACATAGTAGTATTTTTTCTTTTGTATTAAAAATGTTTAATTATAGAATAAGATATTTTCATAAAAACAGCAAATAGAACAGAAAAGTGTAGTCCATCCCACATTCTGTTCCCTTCCTCAGAGGTGACCTTCATAGTACATTTTTAATGATATTAAGGATAGTGTGGGGCTGGGGATATAACTCAGTTGGTAGAGTGCTTGGCTCACATACATAAGGTCCTGGGTTCAATCCCCAGCAGCACACACACACAAAATTTCTAATGAAGATAGGTTTATAGTAAATGGCCAGGCTGGTTCTGATTTCTCTTTCTTGTATTTGAGATGGAGTTTCACTAAATTGCCCAGGCTGGCCTTGAACTTGCAATGCTCCAGCTTCAGTCTCCTAAGCAGTGGGTACTGCTCTTGCTAACACTGATCATTCATTTGCCCACATGCTTCTCTTTCATTTGCCCATGTGTGGGAAGAATAGTTATTTCTCTCTTTATGTACATGCTATTTTAGATGCAAAGCCTCCAACAAAGTGTAGGGATTTTTTTGACAAAATCCTTAAAGATGGTACTACCATAATAGAAAAAGGTTTTTAGTTACTTTAAAATTAAACATAAAGGTGCTACACAACTCAACCATTTTATTGCTGGGTTTGGAAAGGGTTGAATTATATCTCAAGTAATCTGCAAGTTTGAATAATGTATTGTTAATGGTTCTTGCTGAGGATGGACATCAGAATCACCTGGAAAGATTTATTTCAAAAACACCCCAGACTTATAGGATGACACCAAACTTATATATCTCAGAATGGGTCCCTGGCACGTGTAGTTTAACAAAGCTCCATGAATAATAAGTACGTGCATGTGGGCACACAAACACGTGGACATTTCTTAGTATCTCATTTCCAAGATCACTTTCAGTGGTCACACAAACTTCCATGGCTATAACTATGTATGAAAGCACCTGGTCAGAACCAAGGTAGCCATGGTGTCACTAAAGAGGATAGGAGGTTCAAGATGCTTTAGAGAAAGAGTTCATAGAATTAACAGGTAGAAGTTAATGATTTTTTAATGAAAAATTTAAACCTACATAAAAGTAGAGATTAAAATTAGGTTGAACATGGTATTTCTAATACTCCATCACTTTTTTTACTTATAAAAATGGCAATTTGATAGAGCTCAATCTAATATATAACACTCCTATACACATAAAATTAAAGTCATTCAGATCTTTAAACTAATTTTTTTGAAATTTTGTCATTTGACACTTGGGTAGAAAGTGTCCTGTTTATAAGTGAGGTCACACACATTGTATTTGGTGGTTAAGACTCATAAATCACTTCTCATCCACAGTAGTCCCTCCAAAGCACCCCTTCCTGCTTGTTCCCACTGACTTCTAGAAGAAACTGGCTCAGCTGTCCATCCTGTGGTCTGACCCAGAGATTGGTTTCATTTTCCATGATGACACTTTAAGAAGTACCTGAGAAATTGTACCTTTTTTGGTGACATTGCAGAATATGTACAATAATTTGTCAGTCTGTGATAAGTGATACCAACAGCAGAAGTAGAGAATCCAAGGATTTTTGAAGAATAAATTGTCCTTAGAAATTTTGTTCTAGAGCCAAGGGAACAGAGTCTCCTCTGGGTCAAAAACATGCTAAAGGAGAAAAGAAAATTGAAAAGGGCAGTAAATATAGACAGTCAAATTAGTGTTAGACACCTAGCTAGCTAATAGACCATAAGCGTATGTAAAATATAAATAGCCATTTCTGATAACTCAACTAGAGTGCTTGCTTCCTTTGAATTTTCTGTGATGTAATCTCTCATCACGAGAATCATTCTATAACTTTATTCTTATCTTATATAAATCTGTATTGTGAAAGAAATGTGCAAGCTATCACAGTTAAAATGGAGTCTGGTTCAACCCCAATAAAGCTGGGAGGTTATGAAAGAAAGGTTCTTATGCAAGACTGCAATCAAAAAAACTGGCATGGTGGCACACACCTGTAATCCCAGTCACCTGGGAGGCTGAGGCAGAAGGATCAGAAGTTCAAGACCAGCTTGGGCAATTTAGCAAGACCCTGTCTCCAAATAAAAAGGGCTGGGGATGTAACTCAGTGGTAGAGTGTCCCTGGGTTAAATCCTCATATGGGAGATAGGAAAAAGATTTTATTCCAAGAATGTTCTCTCAACTATATTAGACTGTTTTGCCAGGGATGGCATTTCTTCTATTTCTCATAGTTAATCAAACCTTACACAAGGTGATATCATTTGTGGACTCACAGAGCCCACTGGGGCTTGCTGTGAATCACTTTAAGTTACCAAATTGTTAAGGGTACAGAATATATTTTTTCAGCTGTGAAAAAGAATATAGTGGATGCTTTTTAAAAGTGGAGGGTGTAGCTCAGGGGTATAGTGTGTGCTTAGCATGCATGAAGCTCTTAAGTGCAATCCCCACCAAAAAAACAAAACAAAACAAAACAAAGTAGAATGTAAAATCCTGCTCTTGTCCTTAAGAATCTCACTTTGCATGATTGCTTCTAAAAAGGTATTCTCTGCTCATGTAACTTGTCATAGCCTCTCAGCTATTTTGTGTTATACCAGCATATTAGCAATTCTCTGCAGAGCATTTATTATTTGGCTGGTTACTCATTTACTCATTGAGAAATTTAGAACATAAACTAACTCCATCAGGAGTGACCTGATGTTTTAAATTCACCACTGTGGAGTTGGGCATGGTGGCTCATGCTTGCAATCCAACAGCTGGTGGGGCTAAAGTAGGATGATCCCAAGTTCAAAGCCAACCTCAGCAACTTAGTGAGGCCCTAAGCAATTTAGTGAGACCCAGTCTCTAAATAAAAAATAAAATGGGCTGGGGATGTGGCTCAGTGGTTAAGCACCCCTGGGTTCAATCCCAGGTACCAATAATTGTTGAATGATTAAATTAACACATGAAATTACATTGAGAATCAAAGATTTAAGTTAGCTATTTATGAGAAAAATCCTTTTATGACATATCACTTTTTGTAAACAGTTGCCCATTACATTTATGTCTTTCAAGACTAAGACCAGGTTTCATGAATCTAGGCATGCTTATATTCATGACATTAGCTGTTCTAGAAAAAGTTAGAAATACTTTTTTTGTGTGTGTGTGTGGTACATGCTAGACAAGAGCTGTACCACTGAGCTATATCCCCATCCCTTTTTAAATTTCATTTTGAGCTAGGCACGATGGTGCATACCTATAATCCCAGAAATTCAGGAGGCTGAGACAGGAGAATCCCAAACTCAAAAGTAGCCTTGGCAATTTAGGAAGAACCTGTCTTAAGATAAAAATATGAATAAATAAATAAAATAAAGGTCCATCAACAACTTAAAAAAGGGGGAATGTGGCTCAGTGGTAAAGTACCCCTGGGTACTTTACCAAAAAAATTACAAAAGAAAAAAAAAAAGAAAAATAAATTTATTTCTAGAAGGGGTCTTGCTAAATTGCCAAGACTGGCCTTGAATTTATATCCTCCTACCTCAGCCTCCCTAGAAGCTGGGAATACAGGCATGGGAAAAGATATGAATTGTACTAGCCTATAAGAACAACTTTAAGGAAAGGTATTGCCAAAGAATAGGAACCATGTTGAACAATCATCAGAGTCATTTAATTTCAGGACAAAAATGTTTTTCAGCAAATAAATGTCCATTTAAGTTCAGCATGATTTCTTTGGTATTTAAATGAAGTATGAGAAAAATACTTTCTTGCAAGAAGAAAAATGAGAGAAACATGTTTTAACTTCTTGAGATAAACCAGGGGGAGAAAAGGACTAAATTATCAGGACAACTTCTATTCAGTAAAGGTTTCTGTCCCTGAAAGGTCTTGCTGAACCTGATGTCTCTTTTCCATATTTTTTTCCTCTTCAAAATAGCTAAATAAATCAATCTTCTGCCTCACTGATGTTATTTATCTATTTATTTAGTTTTATTTGTTCTAGTTAGTTATACATGAATCCCTGGCTCAAAGATAATCTTAGAAGGTACTGTTAAGTCACACTGGTTGGTCACCTGTGGGTTCAGGCTATAGCTCATGGAAGATGAGATTTCCTTCCAGATATGGTGCACAATGCCCTTGAACCACCAGGCCCAGGACCCATCTTAGGGGGTTGCCACTCCATCTATCTGCTTTAATCTAGAAATTACAAAGTCAAAATCCTACATCCCTCTCCCCTGGTCCTCTATAGCACATCACCTCCATAATGTGATGTACCCCCTGCTTAACTGAACTGTCTCTTCATTTTCTTTTACTTTCCAAATCTTTCACTGTGTATTTGGAACAGCTGCACCATAATCAGCATATTCAATTTTATTTTTGTTCTTAGAATCTTCCACCTCTTTGCTTTAACTCAAATTTCATGGTTTGCTGAAAATACCAAGTCTGTATTCCTCGTGTTGCCTGTAGTTCTTGTAGGCTCCATATCCCCCTTTTCTTTCTCAATCTCACATATTCACTAGTTATTTATAATGAGAATACCTAAAATCTACTCTGAACAATTTTTACTTTTATAGTACATTCATCTGAAGCATGGTTATCTACCTCTTTCCTGCTGTTTGGCCATTGAGACAATTTTCAGGTGGACTTCACTAATGTTATCTCCTACCTGCTGACAACTTCCTATCATTCATTAAGGATCTGTCTTTAGGCAACAGTTTTCTTCTGTGAAGAAAGAAACTGTGAGTATTCTAGGTAATTCTAGTGCCTTCCAAGATGACCCACATAATAACTGACAATCCCCAGTCTGTTGCTCTGTCCTCCATTCCACTTGGTCACTCTCTCCTACAGTCACTCTGCACCTTGCCACTACCCCAAATACATCTCATTTAAAAATAATTAAATGAAGCATTCTGCTCCTTGACCTTTAGTCAGCTTTTTCACTGCTGTGACTAAAAGATGTGACCAGAACAATTCCAGGGAAGGAGTTTATTTTGGAGCTCAGTTTCAGAGGTCTTAGTCCATAGACAGCTGACTCCATTTCTCAGGGCTGGAGTTGAGGCAGAACATCATGGCAGAAGAGTATGGCAGCCGGAAGCAGCTCACATGATGAACAGGCATCCGGGGTGTGTGTGTGTGTGGGGGGGAGAGAGAGAGAGAGAGAGAGAATATCTCCACTTGCCAGATACAAAATATACACCCCAAAGCTGTGCCCCAATGCTCACCTCCTGTAACTATACCCTACTTGCCTTCAGTTATCACTCGGTTAATCCCTAATTATTCCAACTTTCAGTATTCTTCCCTATCATAAACATCTTCAGGAAGCTGCCTCTCCTTTTTTCCAATCAGCCCTCATCTTCCTTGGTTTCTCAGTTTACCTGACAGTTTCTCCACTTCAACAAGGCTCCTGATAGTGCTGTAAGCCCCTTTGTCTTTCTTTCATCTGTTTGTAAAACCCTATCACTGGTTGGAGTCAACTATGGCATCTGTTTTACCATGGTTCATTCAGCTGTGCACTGCTGGAGTAAACATCATGGATAGATAGAACTGGATACACCACAAATTCACATGTTCAGCACTCCCAAATTGGTCCCCAACACCTTCCAGTCTTTCTACTGTATTCTGCAGGCCATACTTCACACACACAGAGATAAATGCATATGTGTACATATACGTAATATAATAGCTTATTTTGCATATTGGTGATTAGTCAAAATAAACTAATAAATTTGGATGTCATGAAACTCAGGAAAAAATCAGAATGTCTCTGACTTTTAATTCTGAGTAATATTTTCAGTTCATTTTTAGTTTCTCCCAAAAAAGCAACGCTTATGAAGAAAACCAGGCAAATGTGAATCAGAGTGATCAAGTCAATCTAATCATTACATATCATACATAAGGTAAACTGCACCTTCAAATGTACATGATCAATAGAAAAATCAAGTTATTATCACTGTAGTAGATTGTTTAAAGGCAGAAGGTGTAGAATTGGGGGTGATCTGAAGGTCAGAAGGGTGGTAAATTGTGGGGCAGATCTATAGCTCAAAGGTAGGCAAAGCAATGAAAATAAATTTGAAAAAAGTTGTTTAATGCTCTGAAGGTAAATTCAAATTATGACATTATAAGCATTTTGCATAAGGGGTACAAATGCCTAAGAGGTAGGTAGGAAGAAACTTAATTTGACAGATTTCAGAAGGTTCAGGCTAACTGCAAGCTCAAGGAAGAGTAACAGAGGCAACGGCATAAAGGACTAGTGTAAAAGCACAGCACAAACTGTTACAAAAGTCTGACCAAGACAGATTATTTTCACTTCATGCTCTACCTGTTAGTCCGCTTCTAAAATGTTTATAAGGCTTACTGATTGCAACAGAGTACATGTAGGAGGGCAACAAGGTGCTGGCTGGAAAGTACGGTGGAAAGAAGTCTCAAAGTCATGCGTTTAGAGCAAGAATGCAACTTTGAATTAAACTTAATTGGCAGATTTAAGAGGCATCCAGAAATTGCTGAAGCGCTGTTATGCTTATGTTATTCGTGTAATTATGAAGTTCTCAAAGGTAAAAAGTGTGGATGCCTGGTAAAAGTTAGATGGAATCTGATATTAGACATGAGGCAAATTCTTTTAAACAGTGAGCAAGATGCCCCAATTCTCCCAATTTTGTCCTAGACAGCGACTAGGAGCCCACGTGTGGGATGCAGGATTTTCCCAATGGTCAGAAGTTCAGACCTCTAGAATGGTTCGGACCTCAGAAGCAACAAGACTGGACTGCTTTTCTCCTTTAAAAACTTTGGATTTCACTAAGATCCACTTGTGTAGCAAGTTAACGGCCTTTGTTTCCTTTTTCAAATTTAGAATTCGATTACGGATGAAACAGGGTCAGTGTTACACTTCCAGACTGCTTTTCCAAATGCCCCAATTGCAAAATCAAGATCAAAGAGGGCAGGAAGACGGCTGGGTCCAGGGGTACCGCCACTGCGAGGCCATTCATCTAGGCATTATTCTTTCTCTAGAGAAAACTGTTAATCCCAGAGAGGACTCTCGGAGGCCGCGCTGGCAGTCAGTCAGACCCGGGCCCAGGGTCCAGCCGCCCGCTGGCGCCTCGGTTCTGCTGGGTGAGTTCGAGTTTACAAGGACATCCAGTTCCTGTTCTTTCCCGACCCCGCCAGGGGAGCTGCTGCGGCTGCCGGCGTGGCAAACTCCGCACTCCGGGACCGCAACGTCACCGCGCTCCGCCGGGCCACAACCAGCACACTCACCTCGCTCCTCAGGGCTCCAATCCCGCAGGGGCGTGCAGAATGCTGGAAAGGATTTGAACGTCAAGGCGGAGACAGGAGGGATAGAGTCGGATCCCGGATTGGCTGCGAGGTTGGCGGATCCCGGACTATAGTAGCGGGGATTCCTCAGGGGTGGAGGGTGGAGGTGGAGGAGCCTGGGAGTGCGGGGGCGGGATGGGGCGGAGACGGGCCTGGATGTGGCCGCGGATTGGCTCTGGGGTCTGGACTGAGTGCACAGATTGGCTGCGAAATCCGCTGGGATCACAAACCGGATCAGGAGGCAGGGGACCTGAGTTAGGGGGCGGGATGGGGCGTGGACTGGGTGTGCGTGAAGACTGGACAAGGAATGTCACAGGCCGAGTGCTTGGATTGGATCTGTGAGCCTGATTGTGGAGAGCTAAGGGAGGAAGACTGGTGTAGAAGGAAGGTCTGCTCCTGTGCCCACTACTTGGTCACTGAGTGAATTCAGGTTTGGAAGTTCTGAGAGAAAACGAACCTGAAGAATGTGAGAAAAAGGGTTTGTAGATGTAGAGGTATTTGTCACCTGAGATGGGGTGAGGGAAAGAAAGCAGAGAGCAAGTTGACCTTTTAAACATTAAAATGAATTTGATCAAAGAACTGAGAATGAAAGAAGGACGTGAGACTTAAGGGGGCAGATATACGACACTTGAAAAAAGAACGAAAATGGACTAGGAATAAAGGAAGAACCTCATGGATCACTTTGGTGTGGGCGATGGTGAGTTTTTGTGAAGAATCAAGTTGCATGTTTAGATTTTCTTTCGTATATTTGCGCATATATATATATTTCAGTGTTGGGGATTTAACCTAGGAGTTCTGTACCACTGAGTGATATCCCCAGACCTTTTAATTTTTCATTTTGAGACAGGGTCTCACTAAGTTGCCCAGGCTGACCTTGAACTTGCCATTCTTCTGCTTCAGCCACCAAAGTCCCTGGGATTCCAGCCACAACGCCTTGGCCACGTTTTCTTAAATTGTAAGAAGACTAGATGATAGAGGGGTAGCATTAGCATTGTTATTTAGGCCTGCAGGAAAGAACAATAATCTTTGTTGGAAGGAATGTAGTGTAGTGTAGCACAATGATTTTCCTCTGAGTTTGGGTAAGATTATGAAGTGATCTTGCTTGTTGTCATTTTGTCCTGGTCACAGAATGACTGTCTGAGGTTGGTGTTCTGTTGAGATGGTTCTGTTTCACCAGAAACACCATGGCAAGTGCCCAACAACAGTAAGGTTGCTCAGTTCCCTTGAGAACAAAGTGAAAGATGTTAGCAAGCTTCATAATCTGGAAATGCTTCTTAGGGGTCTATCTATGACTTCTGGTCCTAAGAATGAGGCAGGCAAAGCTACATTTATCTTTACCTCATAACCCTAGAACAGTGCAAGAGATATCTATTGTAGAAAAAGACAGTTAAGTGAGGCTTGTAGGTTCCCAAAGCCTTTTCCACCTCACATCCCTGTTATGGTTTAAATATTAGGTGTCCCTCCAAAAGTTCACATGTGAGACAAAGCAAGAAGGTTTAGAGGTGAAATGATTGGATCATGAGCTCTTAATCCAATCAGTGAATTAATCCTGATAGGTATTAACTGAGGGGTAGCAGTAGGCAGATAGGATATGTTTCAGGAGGTAGGTCATTGTTGGCTTGCCTTTGGGGTAAGAATTTTTGTCCCTAGTGAGTGAAGTCTCTACTTCCTGGTGTCCCCAATTGTTTTCCTCTGCCACACACTTGGGCCATGATGGTCTGTCTCATTTCTGGCCCTGAAGAATGGATTTGGCCACCTATGGACTGAGACATCTGAAATATGGAGTCCCCAAATAAACTTTTACTCCTCTAATTATTCTTGTTAGACTTTTTTTATCATAGTGGCTAAAAAGCTGCTAAAAGAAATGCTAAAGAATTATTTTTAATTTTCAGTCTTATGTAGCTAATTTAAGTGAAATAGTGTGTGTGTGTGTGTGTGTGGTTAGATAATTAGATAAATTAATGTTTCCAGCCAGGTAGTAATAGATGTAGAAATATTAAGTATTTTAAAACCTTAATGGATTTCCCCATAGAAAGGCTGGTCAGGGTAACTAAGGGTCTATTTGGTATCTGTTTGTCTATCCATATATATATATTAGGCTAAATTTATAGTAACTTAATAGTTAGCCTTCGTTATTGGAACCAATGAGTTAGTCTTAGAGTCTTTATAGTCTTAGAACATTTTGTAAATAGGGAAAATGAATTTTAACTTTATGAATCAGTTTGGTATGAAAAAGGCATTCAAAATATGGGCTCTATATGTAAGTTATAATAATGAAAATTGTCCTTGGTGAAAACTCTAGGTGTAGAACTTCTGGCTGATAATGTCAGAAAATGTCAACACACAGGTGAGCATCACAGGGTTAGTACCTGGGACAATTGTTCTTCTAAGGAAGGTAGCAGGTTTCCTGTCATTATGACTGCTTCTGGATGTCCTGGTCCACATTCATAATGAGGCTCTCAGCTCTCACAGGTCTCTCTCCCAGGCTTTGTGTAGGTTTGCAGCTCCTGGCGAGTTTCTAAGGGGACTGCCCCTTTGCTCCCTCAATTTGTCATAGTGAGCAGTGTCCTTTCAGCATTACTGCTGGTCCAAAGTCATTGCCACATGCTTCATGCCAGGTAGATCCGGAAAGCAGTGTCAGGAGTATAAGTCAACACCAGGTTTTCTAGGTCCTTAAAGAGGGGATAATGATGAAACTTTCGTGGGGAGTAGACAGAGAGAGGAAAAGAGAATAATATGTTATTATCAACCTCCTGAACTATTCAGTATGATGTTTTATAATCAAATGGCAAACTTTCAGGGATAAGGATCAGGAATGGAGTTGGGATGATATGGGATGTCCATTAGTTAAAAAGCATTTATTGGATGAAGTGTTTACTATGTTCCTGGCAGCCTTATACACTCTGTTGATGCTGTGATTAAAACAAATGAACAAGCAAACAAGCCCTCCCTGCCCACTGGGACTTGAAGTCTTATGGGGGAGATTTGCAGTAAGTATGAACCAACTCATGGGTAATATAAGTGAGTGGTAGATATTGTGAAGAAAGATTTAAAAAACAGCTAGCCACTAGAAGAAACTCATTGTTTTCTTAATTTCTTTCATGGACTTGGTGTACTCAACCAGGCAGAGATGTCAAGTGAATATTATTAAAGTTGTGTTTGGATAAAGTTGATAGGTTCTCTCTCATACTCTCTCTCTTCTCCCAGTTTGTATTCCTTTTCTTCTACTAACTTATAAACAGAAATACGGTTGAGACATATTAGGAGTTGTATGAGGAATCATGGTGTAGAGTGAATAGATCAAACCCTTTTTACCTCGATTTCTTGGGTATTTAATGTTCTGTATTATTTGTTTAAAATCTGTATTCACCACTAGACTATTAGCTCCTTATGAGGGGACCACAACTGTGTTTCCTAGACTTTTGGCAGAGTGCCATGTAAATATTCAACCAATTCTCTTGAATGAATGAATCCCTAAGCCTAAACAATTCCTGGATTTTTGTTTGTTTTGGGGAAACTTTTTTTTTTTTCTATAATCCTATCACACTTCCTAGGGGGACAATAATTTTGGAATTAGACTGAGAAAAAGATCTCTATAATTAAAAATGGGAGAGTTTGCCTGTCTTCTATGCCTTCCTGTCTTTGGTGGATGTCAGGGGTTAGAATGGAGGGCAAGTGTGGGCTTGACAAGTGTTTTACATTCTTTGTTCTGAGTTATATTTTTTTCCTCTTTCTATTTATATAAAAGCCTGATACACATCACTAGACATATTTAATTGCCCACTGGAACTTAAGCAATGTGAGACACAAGCCTTTGTCAGTGCTAACTCAGGAAAGAAGGTCTTGAGCTGCCTTCTCCACAGAATCTCCTATGCTCCTGGATCAGAGGGGCAAACATTCAGTCTCCATATTAGTCTCTCATCAACTATGATGTTAGCTGTTAGCTTTAGATTTGTCTTTTTTTTTTGGGTGGGGGGCGGGGACGGGGGCTGGAAACCGGGGATTGAACTCAGGGGCACTCAGCCACTGAGCCACATCCCCAACCCTATTTTTTATTTTATTTAGAGACAGGGTCTCACAGATTTGCTTAGGGCCTAGCTTTTACTGTGGCTGACTTTGAACTCTCCATCCACCTGCCTCAGCCTCCTGAGAGGGATTACAGTGGGACTACAGGTGTTTACCCTTATAACTGGCTTAATTTGCCAACAATTTTGTTGAGGAGTTTTGTATCTATAATCATGAGGGATTTTGGTCTGTAGACTTGCTGTACTCATAGAATGTACTGGAATGTACTTTCTGAAAGAAATTTATGTAGAACTTATTTCTTTAAATGTTTAGTAAAACTTGCCAGTTAGGAGAAGCCATCAGGATCTGGAGAATTGTTTTTCAGATTTTTTTAAAACTGTAAATCCAATTTCTTGAGAAGTTATAGGGGTAATTCAGGTTATCTGTTTTATATTTATTTGGTCTTAGTACTAAATGCTTTTTGAAGAATTGGTTCATTTAACTGAATTGTCAAAATTATACACTTAGAGTTGTCAGAATGTCAGTTTTCTTATTTGACGCATCCAAGATTAAAAGCATTTCTTAATTTTTTTTTTTCTTTTAGTACTGGGAATTTAACCCAGGGGTGCTTTATTTTGAGACTGGGTCTTGCTAATTTCTGAGGCTGGTCTTGAACTTGCATTCTCATGCCTTAGTGTTTTAGTCAGTTTTTTCACTGCTGCTAGTGAAAGACCTAACCAGCACAACTGTAGAGGAGGAAAAGTTTGAGTACTCACAATTTCAGAGGTCTCAGTCCATAGAAGTCCAGCACCATTCTTTGGAGCTGCAGGTGAATGAGGCTGAACATCACAGGCAAGAATGTGGTACAGGGACACAGCTCACGTGATGATCAGAAAGCAGAGAGAGATGCCTCCACTTGCCAGGTATAAATATATAACCAAAACCATGCTCCCAATTCCACCTCCTCCAGTCACACTCTATGGCTTCAGTTACCCCTCAGTTAATCCCTAATAGGGGTTAAGGTTCTCACAACCTAATCATTTCTCCTCTGAACCTTTTTGCATTGTCTCACACGTGAGCATTTGGGGGACACCTCACATCCAGACCATAACACTGAGTATTACAAATTGCTGGGATTACTAGGCACACAACAAGCCCAGCAGGGTTTCTTAAACCTTTACATATGTTTTTTTTGTTTTTTTGGTTTTTTTTTGGTAGATAGATTTTATTTAGCTTAGTTGATTTTCAAGCCTGAGCATTTGTGAGACAGGTTTCACTGAGGGATTTTCTGTGCCTTTGTCAGGATCTCAGTGTTTGATGTGTTTCCTCTACCTAGATCCTCCTAGATCAGGGGTGTTTACATTTTCTTTCACTATTACACAGAAAGAAAAGTAGCAACCTATCACTTAAATGAGAGAAGATATACTTTTCTTAATTATAAATATTTTGACACAGGAACAATCATAGGGTCAGGAAACGGAGGTCTCAGCCTGAAGCAGTGCCAGCAGACTTCAAGTGTATAACCTGGCACTGTCCTTCCTTCTCTGGCACTTATTATACCCAGTGAGTCTCTCAGAGTGTTACGTCAGGAAGGGAGGGAGGGGGGCACAGTGGCACATGCCTGTGATCCCAGCTAACCAGGAGGCTGAAGCAGGAGGATTACAAATTCAAGACCAGTCCCAGCAATTTGGTGAGACTCTGTGTCAAAATAAAATATAAAAAGGCTGGTGATATAGCTTGGGGTAAAGTGCCCCCAGTGTCAATCCCCAGAACTGGAAAAAAAAAAAAGAAAAGGTTGAGGAGAAGTTGAGGGTTAAGAAACCAGGGAATCTAAGGAATCTCTATTAAGTTGATTTTAATTCACAGGAGCACACTGGTGACAGTAACATGCCTCCCTAAGGAGAGAGCTATATTTTATTCCTGGTGATACTATGGAAAAAGCATGACACCAAGAAGCAAATGACTTACAATTGATCTTGGCTTTGATGCTATCAAGCTAAGGAGGAAGTGACTTAATTTTGCCATGTTTCAACTTTTTGGATGCTGGGGATCGAACCCAGGGCCTTGTGCTTACATTACTTCGTTTTGAAGGCAGAGTTACTCTTTTTTACCATGAAGCTTCTTCAACTAATAAAAATACATTATTTATTCCTTTATATCAATGCAACTTGGAAAAGAAAACATAAATAATATCTACATAAATATTCCATCAAATATGCTATAAATGTTACCCGGATCTCTATGAAGTGAAGAGATACTGTCAGTCCATGCTCAATTGTTAAAGAAGGGATTTGCCAACTGATGGAGGGGAAGGGACTCAAGGCAATGGAAGGCCCCAAAGAAATTAGAAAAAGCAGTGTTTTTAATGTGGATTTAATAGTATTAGCTGCTTCCCTGCTTTTTTCTAAACATATAATATTTTGAAACATCACATAATTTTTTCTAGATACTAACATATACAACTTAATCCATGTGATTCTTAGAAATCTAAATAATATAAGGTGGGCAAGTAGAACTTTAACCAATGTTTCTATAAAATAGAGGTCTGTGAACTATTGTGGGTGCCACCTGTTTTTAAAATAGTGTTTTATTGAAAAACAGCTGCTCATTTGTTTATGTATTATCTATTGTTGAATTTGCAGGATAGGCAGGGTTGAGAAGCTGAAACAGACTGTATGACTTGCAAAGCGATAAATAGTTACTATTTGTTTTTTTTTTTTTTTCCACAAAAGTTACCCAGCCATTGTTATGAAGTCTATAATCTTACTTTTGGTGAAAAACTGAGAAAAAGAAATAAAAAGACTCATGAAACACATTTTATTTCCAGTTCAAAAATAATTCTTGATCCTTTTAAGAAAATTCAACTACTTCTGATGATTGGGGAAAAGTATGCATATACCAAGTAATAAGAGCAATATTTTATTAAAAACGTCAAGAGCATTCCATTTTCTCTTTGTGGAAAATTGATGGAATTTCAAAGATGACTTCAGAGTTAAGAAAAACTAGCTTAAGCTTTATGACTATAAACAATCATTAAGTTAGTTTGTTTTCTAACACATTATTCTTCATTATTTAAAGCCTGAATATGCATTTGCAAATTCTACATTGCTCTAAGTACACAGAACATCATTGTTATAATGTTACCGGGTAATCCATTGTCAACTGTCTAAAATTCTAAAGTGTTATGATCTGGATGAATTGGGTCCAAAAGGGAAAGTTTTCTTGTTTAGAACATTTGTTTATAATTCATGCCTTCTCATGATAATGGTTTCTTCCACTTTCTTTAGAGATTATATAGAGATTCTGAATTTCTATATAAGGTGGCTTATTTTACCTTAGAATTCACCAGTGAGGATCATCTGTTGCCAAGTGTCTAGAAATCCCATTATTGGTCATAATTTGGTTATCCTTCGTGTAATGTACATTGTCTTCAGGAGTAAACTAGAACGATTGCCTCTGACATTGGACCCATTATATACTTGGGTAACTTGGTTACGAGCTGTGTGCCAAGACTTATGACTCTTCTCAGTGTCCGTTTATCTAATGGTGGGCAACTTGAACAAACTTTTCTTGAGTAATGTCAGTGATATTTCCTGTGTTGAGGCAGATATAAAATGCATCCTTATTACACAATTTATAATCTTTTAAGGAAAAGGAACAATGATTTTAATTATCATAGTGTTTGTCTTTGAGAATTTTTAATAGTATAAGACACAATTATCAAAAGAAGCAATACTTTTCCAGAATCTAAAATTACTTTAGCTATCCTTTGCATAACAGCAACAGGAATCATCTAATCTTTAGGTCTTTAGATTATGACACATGTACTCTCTGGTTTTTCCATCATCCTGTGAAGATTCTGTATCTCATTATGAAGTCGTTTGCTCTCTTCTTGATATCCCTCCTTTAGTAACCGTGCTTGTTCCTAAAAAAGAAAAATGGAAATTGAATAAACTATAGCATTAAGTAAATCCCTGTATCTATTTAGTTTGCACATTCATTGATTTTCTTTTTAATTTTTTTTAAGTATTGAATTTCTTAGTGAAATTTTCTCTACCCTTAATTTTTGTTGTACTTTTTCCTTGTCATCTAAGCTCTCTGATTGCTCCTCCTGGGTGTTCTTTAGCTAAGAAATAGTTTCAGCAATACCTCCTGATATGGCAATGAGCCTAAATTCCCAGTCTTGATCTTTTGCCATTAATTGTATAAAACCTTTGTGGAAAATCTTAGTCATGCTTGGCTTCAACTCTATACATCTACCTACCCACTTATTGTTATGTGCATATACATAACACAGAAATAAAGTGTTCTCAAAATCTGATAAAATATCTGAAACTTAGATTAGGAGATTTGATCTAAGCCTCCACCACTTGGTAGCACGGTGGCGTAAGATAGGTAAGACTCTTAGACAGACCTTACTGAACTACTGCCATAACTTCCAACCCAATACAAACTGGGAGCAGGGCATAGAAACCAGGTAGGAGCATCAGTCTGTCACAGAGATGGAAGGAATAAGGAGTCCTGCTGTTCATAGAAGTTCTCTTAGAGCTCAGGTGATAACCAGTTATGACAGAAAAACAAAACAAAACAAATCCATTGTGGGTTTCTCTATTAGTGAAGACAGCTCAGATATTTTATATTTTTATAATAGCTTATAACAGTTATTTAATGTTTTCTGAAACTATTTTTCTCCTAAGAAATAGGGATACTCTTCTTGCTTTGATAGTATTAAGCAAGAGATAAAATATTTTTATGTTTAGCAGATAACAGCTACCATTAACTGAAGGATATACTGATAAAGGACTAGAAATAATACAACCGCAGATAAAAAACTTAAAACCAGAGATGGGCGATGAACACATCAGGCAGGTACACAGAAATTGAAAAGTAGGAGTGAGCAGGCAAGGTCATTGTTTAGGCTTCATGTTCTAATTGCCACATTAAGTTGTGATCAGGGAGAATGGAGAGAAAAACAGAAACCTCGAGGTGGTGCAACTCAATACCTGAAGTTTAATAGCAATGATCCTCTCTTGTTCTTGCTTCATCTGGGCCCTGTCCTGCTCCATCTTCTCAGTCAACTGTTTCATGTGTTCCTGATGACTCCTCTCTTTCTGTTCCATCAGCTGCTCATTCTTCTTTTGCATTTCTTCCAACATTTTTGCTGCAGCCTCTGCAGATTCAGCTTTCACACGCTCCACTGAAGAGGAAAAGGGAGAAGAGAAAGGTGAATGGGGTTACTGCTGCCTGGCCTCCTTCCTCTCCACTTACTTGCTACTGTTGCCACTGCCTGCATAGACTCTATCCAGTGTGACTTGGAAAAGAAGGCACATCTTTGCTCTTCTTGCTCTTGTTTGGAGATCCCTGGTTTCTTAGGTTTCAAAGGCTGTGCAAGCTTTTCAGCCTTCTAGTCTCTTGACTTGCTGCTCACCTTCGATCTCCTTTTCCTTTTCGGTGAGAGTCTGGTCTGTCTGTAGAATTGCATCAGTCACATCCTCCTTGGACTTCAAGTATGTCTGCAGACTCTCTTCAGCCTTGAAGTCCAAAAACAGAGTTAGCAGTTGGAAATGTATTTGTTCCTGTCTAATTTCCCAGCACTTTTGTATCTAGGAATTGTGCCTCTTGGCCCTGGCATGCCTGGTGACCAAGATTCCCTGTCCAGGAATAGGCATTTGCTCCAGGCTGTTTGGTCAAGCACCCACTAATCCATAGCTTTTAAGGGGTCCCTTACTAAAGAAAAGAGACTCAGTCCTTTTAGACTGAGGAGTTAGTTTGGAGTTAGCAGTGCTGTGGTCCTATATGGGGTGAGCTTACTGGAGAATGAGACCTCATGGAGAGAGCTGATCAGAGAGATGGGGATGAAGGAAGAGAGGGAGGGCAGTGTGGGGGTGGGGGTGAGTAACGGACAGAGAGACCAGATGGTGACATTATTTGAAATCTTGGATCCAGCTGTCCTTTAAAGCCAGTTTGAAGCACAAATGATGAATTATTATTTTTGTTCAGGGGAGCAGCATTGCATTTCTGTCCTTTGCAACACAAACTATCCAGCAGTAATGTGGATGATAGTAACAACTTGGTGGTTAACCTGATAATTTCTTTTATACCTTAATTGTTAATTGGGTGAACTCTTCTTTGATGAGTACTTAGGACATGTCTAGTTATAATGGGCTCTTGTACATGTTATGAAAAGTGTGAATGTCATGCAGAGAGTAAGGCACCTCTCTGTGCAGTTAGTCTTGATCACAGTGCCATTGGAAGGAAGCACATTAGCAGTTTGCCATATACACAGATAGGTCTTGGTCACCTGCATCCCCTTCCTGGGTTCCTCATAGTACTTTTTCTTCAGCTCTTGTATCTTGTGAATAAAGAGACGATAGCCCCCTGGTTTAGAATAAACTCCCTGCTTCACATCTTCTTCTAGAGGGCTGAAAATGTCCTGAAGTAAAGCTGAGCAACGATCTGAAGATGCTTTCAGATTCTGCTTATGAAAGTCATCCCGCTTTGTTTCTAGCTGGGCCTTTGATGTTAAAATGGGAAATAAAAAACAGAACAGGAAAAAGGTGTTAGCTTAAAATCAGAATTTCTGAGATTGTTTCTTAAAAAAAAAAAATCTTGGACCCTTAGAAAAACATACAGTTTCCTCAGCAGGACCAGGTCCTTTCTTCTGGTCCCTACTTTTTATTAAAGCCCCTTCTCCTTTGAGGTGAGGTTCAGAACAGAGATTGCTAGCTTTGTGCCACATTGTGAGAGGTAAGCTTCTTCATTTTTAGACTGGATTAATGATTGCACATGGAAAAAATGTGGCTTGATGTAACCAGGCTGCAGACAACTAAGCCTAAAATTTTCTTTGCTTTTCTGGCATGAACATCAAACCAGTCTGATAACAGTAGGCATGTAATTTGATCAGGAGCTCTGATTATTATTTATATGCATGTAATTAAGTTAAGGGGAAGATTATTAGCTTATTCATGAGAGAGAAAAGGTTTCAAAGATTTGAGTACCTAATAATAAAACCAATTCTCCTGTTCATTATGATTATCAATAGGCAGCTGTCATCAGTTTAAAATCTAGTAATATTTGCCTCTCTCAAAATAAGACCCATCTTGTTCTCTCATAATATTTGCCTTCTCAAATCCAAATCCATAAAAACTTGAGAGAAAAATTACCGCTAAATCCTTTTGAAATAGTTGGTCAACATCTTTGAAGGAATGTTTCATGAAGACCTCAATGGCCTCTCTCTCACAGGCCCTGTGCAGGTCCAGCAGCTCCTTGAGGGTCTCTGTGGGCAGCTGTACCTTCTGCTCCATCTGCTGGTCATAGTGGGCAAGGGCCTTCTGCACAGCAGCTGAGTTCTCAATCTGGGCCAGGGCCAGGACTGCATTCTCCATGCAGGGCAGATCCCCACTGCTGATGGCATTGACATAGGTCAACACCAGGCTCTCCAAGCCTACATATAGAGAATAAATGATGCTATTTGTTGACCTGAAGGAAAGACTTCATTCTGTGTAATTCTGAGCACGTCAGTTACCACCACTTTGCCTCACATTCTCCATCTCCTTAGTTCCTTGAAATGAAGCATCCCAGTCCTGCCCCATATCTATTGAATTAGACCTTCCTCTTTGGCAAGATCCTAAGGTGACGGGTTGAGAATCCTGGTTCTAGACCACAGGGGCTGGTGTTTATTGAAAGTTCACATCCATTTTTAACATCAAATGCCATTAAAACAGAAAGCATACCTCTTTAATTTATGTCTATTATTAGTCCTGACCTTATTAAGTACCTGATTGCTATTATGGAGCAAATGATTGTAACCCAATTAAATAGAGTGCTCCATTTGGTGTATTAGAATAAATAGTATTGTCCAAGAGAATTTCTTGGATGTGCTAGTACAATAGCACTAGCCACATGTAGATTTTAGGCCTTGAAATAGAGCTCTGTGATCCAAAATTTAATTTTCTTTCATTTTAATTAATTTACATTTAAATTTAAATAGCCATGTTTGTCTAGTGCCTACCATATTGGAGAGTGTAGGTCCAGTGTACTAAGTCAATTTTAGGCAATAAAATTTTTTTCTTCTTGCCTTCCCTTTCTTTTCCCATCAAGACACTTGGTTAACAAATCTATTACAAATGTTGATACGATCTAAAATTTAATACAACAAATATGATAAGTATTTTTCAAAACTGAACTAGGTTAATGTTATTTCAAGTTCCTCTGATCTTAACAATTAGTGGAATTTCTGGAAAGGGTACTCACGAGGTCCATTGACTTTGATGCCTCCTGAAAGAGTTTTAACCTTGGAATAGTTGAATATGTATGAGCAGAATTCTGCAACTTGTTGCACAAATTCACTGTCGAGCTGATTATCATTCAGAGTCTCTAGCTGGGCAAGCTTCTTTCTATGAGTGGGTCTATCAAAGATAAAGCATTTCTTTTTTGGGAAGAACTTGCGGATACAGAGTCGGGGCAGATTATAATTTTTGTCTTTTTTATCAGTACCTGGAAGAAGATAAAAAAAGAATTTGGATACTATAATAATTTGAAAAATACAATTTTAAGCCCAAAAGAGTATATATATTTAAGCTTTGTAGACAAGACTTCTAAAACTCAACTCAGTTATTGTGTCATGACAGCATTTATAGATAATATGTAAATGAATGGACACAGCATTCTTTTAATAAAATTTATTTACAAAGACATCTGGCATCTCCTTTGGCCATCAATTGTGTTGGGCGGTAGTTTTTCAACATTTGGCCTAGCATAATGCTTATGCTTTAATCTATTTTTTCAAATCTATATCCATTATATTCATATTCTTTGGTTAAATATAGACTCACAAAATCAAAGCACAAATCTTCACATTTATGTAATCATAGCAAAGGGAAAGGTGAAAGAAAAAGAAAAGCAATGAAGAATATAACAAAATCAAATCTATTAATTTAGATATTAAGCATGAATTCTTAGGAATAGATATTTGGAAGAAATATGACATTGTAAATGTAAGAAAATTATAAGTAGAAAAATAATCTGTTCTGGTGGCACACGCTTATAATCCCAGTGACTTAGGAGGGTTAGGCAGGAGAATCGCAAGTCTAACGTCAGTCTCAGCAATTTAGCAAGGCCCTAAGCAACTCAGTGAGACCCTGTCTCAAAAAAACAGAAAATAAATCAACCAACCAACCAAACAAACAAACAAAATGACTAGGAACATAACTTGGTAGGTAAAAGCCCCTTGGTTCAATCCCTGGTACCCATAAAATAAAATAAAATAAATTAAAATAAAATAAATAAAGTAAAAAAATTGTTACTTTTTGGGTTCTGACATTCCCATTTATCAATTCTAAGTCTCTGTTACCTTGCTTTAGCTTCAGGGCATTATCCAGGTACTCATCTGCTGAGATGGACTGTTCATCTAGTTCCAAGACCAGGGAGAAATCTCTCAGAGTCCACACGAAGTCTGGGAAGAAGCTCACAAATTCAGCTGAATCCTCAACCTCGTTCTCATCAGGGGAGGATTTGGCTCTGATTCGATTTGTCAGCTCTGTCACATAGCTGAGGAACTAACTAAGGAAAACTGACAAAAATAACAGGGCTTCCCATCCCATATTAGTTCACATATTCCAAAACCTTCATTTCTCCTTTGTTCTTAACCTACTTGGCAATTATTTAGTAGGTATATTAGCTTTTTCCCTGTCCTTGTTGTATTTGTTTTGTTTTTCTTTTTGTGCTAGGTTCACCAAGATTCTGGCTCAGGCAGCTGATTTATTAATAGAAGTCTCCCCTCTGACTTTGGTGCTGTTCTGGACCTCAGAAAGGATACTGCAGCTGGTCCATGGCCTGCTGGTTGATGGTTCCCATGCTGTTGTACACAAAAGTGCTGCTCAGGAGGACTGCCAGGGCAAAGATCCAGGAGTCGTTCTGGTTGTCGCCCTGAAAGTCAGAACACATTTTTGCCAGGGAGATATTGTATTACATGGTACTTTCCACATCAGCAGTGGTAAAAGTATGCTCACTTGGAGTTTTATCAGACTCATGACCTATAAAAGGAATCCAAGTAAAAACAGAAATGATCGTAGGACTTGGACTTAGAATACTTTTTTTTGATTAGTGTTTCTGGTTTACACTGATTCTACTATGTCCTCCTATGATGATTGGCAGATAGCTGGGATCACAGACATGTGCTACTGTGCATGGCCAGATGATGCATTTGAGCATACTTGAATATGTGTTAAGCCACTTAAAAATTTGTTTGCAGAGCATGATTAAATCTTGATATGATTTTTCCATTTGTAGTAGTAACATATAGTAATTGCATGTAAATTTGTACATAATTGTGTGAGTAAAAACTTTGTCTTTTTAGTAGTATTATAATATGTTCTTATTGTTGGTGTTTATGGAGAAGTAAATAATATATTGTTGCAAATGCTTTACCATTTGGATGCAATAAATCTTTGTGAAACTTAGCATGACTGTCTCAAAATAGAATTTAAAAAAAAAAGGCATTGGGGATGTACTTAGTGCTTGCCTAGCATGTGTGAGACCCTGGGTTCAATCTGTAGGACTGTAATTTTTTTCCTATTTTTCATAGCAAAATTGACTCATCAAAATGTTATGGTTTGGATCTGGAATGTTCTGCAAAAGTTCATGTGTTAGGAAATGCAGCAATGTTCAGAGGTGAAAAGATTGGTTCCTGAGGGCTCTGACCTTACCAGTGTGTTAATCCATTATGAATTAATAATATGAATGGACTATTGGGAATTGGTGTAAACTGTAGGCAGGTGGGGCATGGCTGGAGGAAGGTCATATCTGTCCCTGGGTTTTCTCTCTCTCTCTCTCTCTCTGTCTCTCTCTCTCTCTGTCTCTCTCTCTCCTTTGTGACTGTCATGAGGTGAGCAGCTTACTTTGACCACACCCTTCCATAATGGTGTTCTGCCTCATCTCTCAGGCCAGAGCAATGGAGTTGACCAACTATGAATCAAAATAAATCTGTTCTACTCTAGGTTGTTCTTGTCAGGTATTTTGGTCACAGGAATGAAGAGCTAACTACAAATAAGACTTATAATACTTCTAGGTACTTAATCAAGTAATTATTATGCACCTGAACATTATCTCATATTCAAGACAATACTATGAGGCAAATATAAAACTGTTACATCCATTTGATAGATCAGAAAGCTAAGGCTAAAAGAAGTCAGATATTTGGCTTAAAGACACTAAGGTGGCACCAGAGTTTAATTTAAACACAAAGTCTTAGGACTTCAAAACCCCAATTCTTAACTAATGTTCTATGTAGGATAAGCCCCATGACATTAACTTTATTTTTGCCATATTTATGCATGTGGGGTAACTTGTGGGGTAACTTGAGGAACTTACAGCCTATTGTTTATAGTTAAGATATTGTCTACTATCTTGCTTTTCTGCTAGGATTGTGTATTATGATTATTTTCCTCATTTCTGATTGTTACACTCAGTCTCATTATATGTAAGAAAAATGAAATGATATAGTGAAGTGCACATTCTTTTTTAAGGAAAAACTACATAGGAGAAAGGATATTGGGAGATAGGGGCTTAATCCAAATTAGAATCCTCCTTCCTTACCTTCTCTACGTCTCCCAGGCCCTCGGTGTCAAGCAGAACTAGGGTGTGGTCTGCCATCTTGGGATGAGGCACACACCACATCCAAATTCCTTTGGTGTGAGACTGAACTGTGGCGCCCAGAGAGAAGCCTGTGAAGCATAGAGGAGATAAGATGGGTAGAGTTTTAATAGTAGGTTCTGAAAATTGTGATATAAGCATAACCAAGAGTAAGAGAAAAATACACAGCCTGAATTGATTGATCTAAAGTTAGAGAAATAAAAATTAGGATATCCAATACATGAAAATAATGCAATACTAATAATAACAAAAAAATCAACAAACTAGAAATATAAGGAAATTACCCATATACAATAAAAACCATATGTGGAAATCCACATCTATAGAAAGATTTGCTATTCTTGAGATATTTCTATTATCCAAAGTGAAATATTCCATGAATTTCTATTAACATTCCAATGAATTTTTAGAAGTATTAATACACACCCTGATTTTAATGTGAAATCTCCAGAAATCTCAGAACCTGTCCCCCGTCTAAGGCCATACCACCCTGAACGCGCCCCATCTCGTCTGATCTCTGAAGCTAAGCAGGGTTGGGCCTGGTTAGTACTTGGATGGGAGAATCCCCCAAAATACATTTAAAGAAAGAAAGTATAAATTTGGTGGTTCCAAAGATTCTGAAATCTGATGCTACAGAATTATGTCATCAAAACAGTGTGGTACTGGCTTAAAGACAAATATATAGAGCCATAGAATAGAGAGTCCAGTAATTAAGTCTCATGTATATGGTCAAATGATTTTCATGAGATTTCCAAGAACACTGGATAGAGAAGGAATAGTTTCTTCAATAACTGACCTAGGTAATACTGAAGATCCACATGCAAGGAAAAAGGAGGAGGAGGAGATGTGGTTGGATTGTTACCTTATCACTCATGAAAATTAACTGAAAATAGATGGAAGACCTAAACATTAGAGCTAAAGTTATAAAAGACCTAAACATTAGAGCTAAATCTATAAAATCATAAAGGAAACCTAGGGAAAAAGCTTCATGTCATTGGATTTGGTAGTGATTTCTTGGATATGATACCAAAAGCATGGACTGCAAAAGAAAAACATGGGTGGAATGTCATCAAAATTTAAAACTTCCGAGTATCAAAATATACTATCAATAGAGGAAAAGAGGTAACTCATGGAACTGGAGAAACTACTTATTAGATATGTATCAGGTAAGGGTTGACATTCAAAATATAGAAAGAATCCCTACAATGCAACACAAACAACCAGATTAAAAAATGACTATGGAGGTGGGCAGCTATTTCTCCAAAGTGGATAAACAAATGGACAACAGTGAATGAAAGATGCCCAACATCAGTAGTCATTTAGGGAACTGTAAATTAAAACCATGAGATACTACTTCACACCCATTAGAATGGCCACTATGAAACAACAAAAACAAAACAGGAAATCATAAACGTTGGAAAGGATATGGAAAAATTAGAGCATTCATGCGTTTCTGATGGGAATTTGCAGGCATTTTGGAAAACAGTACACGATTCCCAAGGAAATTAAACAGAATTGCCAAATAAGTCAGCAATTCTTCTTCTGGGTATATACCCAGAAGAATTGAAAGCATGGACATGAACAGGTAGTTTTGCATCCATGTTCATATCAGCATTATTTCTAAAGGTGAAAAGGTGGAGGCAACCCAAGGGTTCATCTACAGATGAATGGATAAACAAATTTGTGGGTATATCAATTATTGCACCTTAAAAGGAATCAAATTTGATACGTTACCACATGGATGAACCTTGAAGACCTCATGCTAAGTGAAAGTAGTAAGGCACAAAAGGACAAATTTTGTTATGATTCCAATTAAATGATGAGCCAAGAGTAGTCAGATTCTTAGAGACAGAGTGTAGGATGGTGTGGTGGGGCATGACTGAATAGGGAGTTATTATTTGATGGATCCAAAGTTTCTCTTGGGAAAGATGAGACAGGCTACACAAAGATGTGAATTAATGCCACAGCTGTAAATCTAAAAAGGTTTAAAAGGGTAATTTTATGTTATGCTAATTTTCAACAATGAAAAAGATTATTTAATACAAACTAAAACTTGTTTTAACTTTAAAAATCAGTGGAAGATTGCTCTTACTATGTGAATATTTTAATAAAAGTCTTATACTTTATTATGATTTATTATCATACAAATTAATTATTCTTTTTACTGCCTCCTCCTTCTAGAAAAGGAACAGCCTGTACTTTTAAAAGGGAAACTAAGGCAGAGTGGGGAGAGTTAGTTCTTATGAATGAAGATAAAAAGTCCAACTGTGAGTGGAAGTTTAGCTTCACTGTCCCTCCCTGACTCTAACTTTCTCCCCTCTAGCCCCAGGCTGGTTGCCCACAGTGTGGAGGACAGAGGGCTCAGCAGAGCTTTGCTGGTGGCACTCACCCTTTTGCTTCCCAGCGAGTTTGTTCATCAGGTAGGATTTGCCTGTGCGGTAGAGGCCCACAATGGCCACCACCACCACAGGCTGTGTGATGGCTGACAGGATCCGTAGGGCTTCCTGGTTGACCATCAGTTGCCCTTTAACATTCTCAATGAGGCATATGGGGACCAGCATGTGGGTCTCTGAGGCCATGTCTAGGAGTGTCTGCAAGGGAAGAGGTAGAGTATTTTATAATTTCTAGTCTTTTGCTTTCAGAAGGCAGAGACAAAATTCCCCGGCATAAACCAAAGTGGTGTGTGCATCAACAAGGTGGATGAGGAAAATTGTGTATGTATTAGTTGGGGAACAGAATCAACAGGAAGTATGATTTTATTTTATTTTATTTTATTATTATTATTATTTTTAGGAAGTATGATTTTAAAAGGGATATTTATTATATTGGCTTACACAGCCAGAAGCTGGATCGTGTACAATGTCCGCCTGCAGCCTGGAGAGCTGGAGCAACCAGTAGCTGGGCAGTTCAAGAGGTGGAAGCCTCAGAACAGGAGGGATCAATGGTGCTACCCTACTCCAAGGCTGAAGGCTCTGGAAACTCCCTGGAGAATCACTGGCAGAGTCCAGTTTGGAAGAGTGATGAAGCGAGAGTCTGATATCCTCAGGTGATAGCAGTGGTAATCAAGAACCCCTTTAAGAAGAATGGAGCTTGCATCTGCTGCTGCTTCTTTGTTCTTCCAACTTATTTCATCCAAGCCCCGTCCTATTGGACAGTGCTGCCCACACTTAGGGAGGGTCTCCACTTCAGTTTGCTGTCCCACATGTCAATCATTCCTAGACACACTCTCATTAACACACCCAGAAGCCTCTTAATCTTTGGAATCTCTTAATCCAGTCAAGTTGACAATTCAAATTAACCATTTCAGTGTAAAATTTTAGCAAGTTATGAAAATATTATCAGAGTGGTTCTTTAAAAATTTTGATGTAAGAAAAAATGTTGATGTAACAGTGACTTATCAACATTTAATTGCTCTTACAACCCAAATCATCTATTTAATTTATCATGGGAAACTTACTTTGGATTCTTTTTTGTGTGTGTGTGGTTTTATATATATGTATGTAAAACATATTACATATAACAAAATGCTACATATAAAATTATACATCACACCTTATGCTAAACAAAATATTTTAGAAACATATGTCACCCATATGTGTGTGTGTATGTTACGCTGACATTTACAATTTCCAATTCAAATTCAGGGCTACAGAGCTTCTGATTATCCTGCAGATTACAGCAGCGTCTCTGTTCTCCCACAGAGAATTTTTGTTCTCCAGGAACAGAGTTGACAGAGCACCCTATCCTCACTTCATCTGCGTTATACAAACAGTGGCGTCCAACGCTCATCTCAGCAGGGCCAGCCCCATTCCTGGCCAGGCCTGGACTTCTCACCTCTCTGCATGCTCCCGAGGCTGCAGGGCCAGCTCCCACAGCTGCGGTGCCCGGCTGCTCCCTCCCTGCCCGCCTCGTTCAGTATTTTCCCTGAGGAATTCCAAAGCATTTCTTCATCTTCCCACTGGAAGAAAGCCTATCAGGCTACCCTAAGCCAGGGTGGTGAGCACAACGCTCTCGCCATCCTGGGGTTCGTGCTGGCCAGCAGCCTGCTGTCCCGGGCCGCTCTGGGGTTTGGAGACCCTGCAGAAGCACTTGCGGGCACAGCATCTCCTGGAAGCCTAGTGTCGGCACCACCACCCCACCCTTTACGGCCATGGCGGTTCCCTAGGTTTGAGGCCCATGGCTCACGAGTCTGGGTCAGGAAGCCGTGCCATGCCACCCCTCTCTTCTGCCATTACACTCTTGCTCCCAGATACCCGGTGAGCATCCGAGTCCTCTCCCGAGTCCTGGTCTGAGGCCAGCCAACTCTTTCGCGAAGCCTTCCGGGGTGCGTTCGGTGCTGGCCGCTCTGGGCGTGGCCCTGGCGCCCTCCCTCAACAAGCAGCTTCTCTCTCTTCACCTCAGGGCTGCTTCCTGGAGGCAGCGGCCTGTGACCGCCCGTTTCCTCTGCTCTTGCTCCGAACGGCTGGGGTGCTGGCGTCCTGCCCCTCCGCTCCCCCACGCTCCGCTGTTCTCCCAAGCCCATTCCCTCTCCTCACCGGCACCGCTGGACTTCTCTCCTTTCACCTTCGGTTCTCCCAAACCGTCGCCTGTTGGTTTATGTGTTTTTGTGCCCCTTCTGGGTTAGTCTCTGCTTTGAAGATTTGTCTCCTTCCTGGTTTTGTGTGTCCTGCACACTGTTGGTGCATGTTCTGATTCTTTTTTTTTTTTTTTATTGTAAACAAATGGGATACATGTTGTTTCTCTGTACATGGCGTAAAGGCATACCATTTGTGCAATCATAAATTTACATAGGGTAATGTTGTTTGATTCATGCTGTTATTTTTCCCTTCCCCCCCACCCCTCCCACCCCTTACCTTGGATTCTTATTTAAAAGTTTACATTCCAGCACCGCAAAAAAAAAAAAAAAAAAAAAAAAAAAAAATTTACATTAGTCACCAAATGAAAAATAGAATAGGATAACCCCACTAGATTTAAGAAATTAAATATTTACTTTTTCATTCATTAATTCTTAAAGCAAATGAAGACTTTCATGGGTAAATTTTTTCATTGTTTGATGTATGCCCCTAGGATGGTTCGAGATGTTTTAAAATGTGTTTCTTTCTCCCACTTATGCTTGTTGCACTCTAATGAGGACCCCAAATTCACATTCTAGAAGTGGAATCAACATAACTTACTTTAGCAGAGCAGCACTCTGAAACTTAAGTTTCATGAGATTCATGGTAAATTAGCATGGTAAATTAGTAAGTGAACAATCACAACCTCGAGAAGGACGGATTTGTTTTGGTTCATTGCTCTGACCCTGAGAGATAAGGCAGAACACCATCATGGAAGGGTGTGTCAAAGTAAGCTGCTCACCTCATGACAGTCACGAGAGAGAGAGAGAGAGAGAGAAAGAGAGGACCCAGGGACAGATGTAATCCCCAAGGTCACACTCCCAGTGACCTTCCTCCGGCCATGCCCCACCTGCCTACAGCTTACACCACTTCCCAGTAGTCCATTCATATTAATCCATAATGGATTAACACACTGGTAAGGTCAGAGCCCTCAGGAACCAATCTTTTCACCTCTGAACATTGCTGCATTTCCTAACACATGAACTTTTGCAGAACATTCCAGATCCAAACCATAACATTTTGATGAGTCAATTTTGCTATGAAAAATAGGAAAAAATTTACAGTCCTACAGATTGAACCCAGGGTCTCACACATGCTAGGCAAGCACTGAGTACATCCCTAATGCCTTTTTTTTTTTTAAATATTTTTTTTGAGACAGTCATACTAAGTTTCACAAAGATCTATTGCATCCAAATAGTAAAGCATTTGCAACAATATATTATTTACTTCTCCATAAACACCAACACTAGAAGTGCATTATAATACTACTAAAAAGACAAATCGTATGAAATTTATACACGGATTTTACTCAGTTACACAATTGTGTACGAATTCATATGCAATTAGTATATGCTACAACTAAAACCCATCCCACTCAAAAAATGTGAAATTGGAAAAATCATGCCAAGATTTAATCATGATCTGCAAACAATTTTTAAAAGTTGCTTAACACATATTCAAATATGCTCAAATACATCATCTGGCTCAGCCCAGTGGTGCATGCTATAATCCCAGTGGCTCTGGAGGCTGATGCAGGCATATTGTGAGTTCAGAGTCAGCCTCAGCAATTTAGTAAGGCCCTACACAACGAAGTGACACCATATCTCTAAATAAAATACAAAAAAGGGCTGAGTATGTGGCTCAGTGGTTGAGTGCTCCTGAGTTCAATTCCTGATAACCCTCCCTCCTCTGCAAAAAAAACCCCCAAATTACTGAAATAGGGATCAAGAGAACAGGAAGTAGAACAAGAGAGCTGGACAGGAAGTTCTTATAAAAAAAAAAAAAAAAAAAACTTGTATTTCCAGCCCCACATTTTAGGTTTGTTCTTTTTTTTTTTTTCCATTTGGTAGAGAAAGGAAAGAAAAATGGGAAGAGGGTGAAAGAGAAGGAACCGACAAAGAGAATTTTTAGACATGAAGGCGGAGAGTGAGGCTGGTGCCTGTTCAGGAATTCAGAGGCAGAGTTTCCAGAAAGTAGAAAAATTTGCCTGAGGGTTTGGGGATGCTGGACCAGCAAAGGTGCTGCCTCAGTGCATCTTCAGAGGAAGCCCTTCAGTCAAATGCAGGCAGATCCTGCTGGGGAAGGCTAAGGAGTGATGGGCACCAGGAAATTAGTGAGTATGCACTACATCTGAAGAAGGAAATCCACCTTGAAGTCAGGTTCAGATGTATGATTAGACAGCGTGATGCTTCATGTGCATGCAAGCATACACATACCTACATGCAATCATCTCTCCACAATAGCATCTCAATTAAATCCAATCGAGAATACCTGAATTTATGGGAAAGAAAACCCATAAATTCATATGCAGACAAAAAACTAAGGCAACCTCAGGAATGAAAGGATAGCTTAATTTTAAGAATCGTATGAATGTAAGGACATTTCTACATCATGAAAAGCAATATCTTGAGGCAATGAGCCAAAGTGCCCAAATGTAATCTTGGAGCTCACTTTGGTTTACCTGGCGATAAGCTGGCTGAGACCTGGAGTTCCTTCTAATAAGGGGGAGGTGTTGTACCCTCATTCAGCTTCTCCAAGTTGGATGACTTCCTGCTACCGAGAGGAGTGGGTGTACACTTGTCATGTACTCAGCACTTCTGAAGACAAGGCACCTAGATTTTCCCAAGGAACCCTGATCCCCTGGAACCACAGCTCTGATGAGTCTGTGCTCACACTGGCTCCCTAACAAAGAAAAGTGAGAAATAGGCAGTGTCCCTCTGTTTGACCCTGGGAGGACCCATGGTGAAAAGATGAGATGATCAAGACATTCGTGCCCTTGGTTGTGCTCTGGTCTTTTAAGTTTCACCAATGAAACTTATTCCGTAATATAAAAAAAAGAAAAGAAAAAAGAAAAGAAAGAACGTTGCTTTTGGGGGCCTTCTGTGCTCCTAGCTCCAGTTTTTCCTCTTTGTTCTTTTTAGTGTGAGTGGTGTTTACCTGGCCCCTTGTTGAGGCAGCCCTTTCAGTTTCTCAGCTGCAGCACCAGCAGGACTGAGCAGGCTCCCCTAATGACCTTGGTCATTCATTTGTGTCCCTAGTCAGCACAGCAGTGTCCACAGTGAGAAAGATAGTCCCAGTGCATCTCACACCCTGAGTTTAGCCCCTGTTTGCTGATGCCTAATGCCACACAAACCCAGTAGTGGCACTTAGGGACGTGCTGCCCTATGTCAGGTTGAAGTTCAAGGTCTCATCAGATCTTTTGTCCCACCCCCAGACTGCTTTTAAGAAAACTGACTGACCCTTATAAAACCCTTCCCATCGCTGCCCCAGCCTCCTAGGTTCCTGTGTCTGAGCAGAGCTGCCTCAGAGCTTCAGAGACGGAGGCTGAGAAGGCAAGGAAGCCTTACCTGCTCTTCCTGCTCAGTGCCGGTGAACTGGTTTCTCTCACTTCAGTTCCTCTTGCTGGATGGCTGGGCTTTTATTTTGATCTCCAGTGTCGTGAGCCTTTCTCACCTGGGATTTCCCCAAGTGACTAAACACTGAAGAGTACAGCCAACTTTATTATAGATTTAGGGTAATATGAAACTGAAAGTACTTAGTTCAAGTAAATGAATCAACAACCAAAAAAGGAATTTCCAGCACTCTGCTGGTGGGGAGGGGTGACAGGATTTCTTAACTAGACCCTTCAGACATCTTGTTGGAAGAGATTCTAGAAACCATTTGCTATTTTAAAAAATGTCTATTAGATTTAGAATATAGTAAAATGGTTCCCAAGACTGGGAGCCTTTAAGCATCCTCGAATGAGGAAGTGTCATTTATTTTTAAAGTCTAATTTCCTAAAATAAGAGGCTCACTTACAGTGGAGCTGGTTACCCTTTTGGAGCTTATAGGAGAGAAGGTGCATGTTTTACACCCAGCACCTGGTGTTTGTCCTCAGCCGGGTCAGGAGGATCCCAGCACTCCACAGGTGTTCCAGACCCAATGCTGACTGCTTTACTTGGAGTGTACATCTTAAGTCTCATAATAAATCTTTCCTTGTGATTTTATAGTAACTGAGGCATGCATAGACTTCATCAGTTGTCTCAACTAATGGCACAGTAAGTCATGCGAATCCAAGCAGTTTTGTTCTCCAACTTTCCTCATGAACCACCACACTACACCGTTTCTATGTTTGCTGAGATTATTTTCTAGGTGCTCCATATATTATGTGTCAAATTCATCCTGATTACAGTCATGCAAAGGAAATAATATTGTCTCTATTTTGCAATGGGTACAAGGTTTCTGAGGAGTGCACTATGGTTTGGATATGGTTTGAGTGTGCCCACCAAAGGTTTATGTACTGGAGCTCGGTTCTCAGTGTAGCAATTTAAAAAGTCAGAGACCCTCTAACAGGTGGGGCCTAGTGGGAGGTGATTAGGAATTTAAGAGAGAGTAATCCTTTTCTTGAGGCAGTGTGTTGAGGTTCTTATGGGAAGTCCCAGAAGAGTGCCTTTTTTTTTGTTGTTGTTAATTGAGCTTGAAACTTTTTTTCTTTGTCTCTCCATGTGACATCTCTCTCTACCATAGGCCTTCTTGATATGCTACCATCTGTGATGTTGTAACGTACCCAAAATGCCCTCATCAGAAGTTCAATGGATAGATCATCCAATCTTGGACTTTCAGCTTCCCAAATTCTTTTCCCGCCATATTTTTTACAGATACATTATAATGTTACATAATGGTGGGATTCCTCGTTACATATTTATACATGCACACAATATAACAACATAATTTGGCCAACATCACGCCCCATAACTTTCCTCACTCCCTAGTTTCCATAATTCTGGGCTAATAGATCTCTTTTCTGTATAAAATACTTAGCCTCAGGTATTTTTTTTCCCATTTTTGTAGCAATACAAAACTGACAGAGGGTAATACAATCCTGCCCAATTCCCTGAGCAAGTCACAATGGTGGGATGTAAATGTAAACTCAGTTTAACTGTAAACTCTGTGAACTTTCATTCCTTCCTCATTACTTCTTAAGAAAGGAAGAAGGAAGCAGAAAGAAGGGAGTTATTTGCAAGGTTCTCTGGGGATCCCACCACACTCTGCTATTGTTCCCTGCCCAGAACCCATGTCTGAAATTTGACAAATAGAGATAGAAACTGTCTTCTCTTTTCCCTCTTTGCCATGATGTTTTTGAATATCTCTGGGTAAGTAGTTTTTGACTTGTTTTAGAAATTAAAGTTCATCTGGTTCTTTCAATTGCTGAAACACACCCTTTTTCTTGGCCTTGAAGTCTGTGTAACAGCACTTTTATACATCTTAACCTTTTCCATCCTTGATCTTGGTGAGGTCTGTTTTTTTCAGGTACTTGAGGCTGCCACAAATGGACCTTTCCATGGGGAGTGATAACTTCTCTTTCAATCTCCACCACATTTACACTTTAGTTTTTCATTTTCTTTCTGACTACCTGAATTTCAAGCTCAGCATATCGAGAAACTCAGGCATTCACAGATGCATCCCCAGCATCTAGAACAGGTGTAGGCACATGATGGAATCTCCATGGATGTCACATATGACAAAGTGTAGAAAGATCCTAGTTATGAATCTAACCCCACTTTTATTTGCCATTGAATATATAAACTTTCAAGTGTAGAAGAAATAGTACCTGTGTGCAGCATTGACTTGTTAACTCATTTATATACACACTTAAAATTATCCATCACATGTGTACATAATACATATGTGTTGTTTTTTTCTTACATTTTGTAAGTTAGTCTTATTCAAACTCTTTCCATCCTTCTCTAACACTCTAGCTTCATCATTCCCAAAGCTACTTTAAAGTCATTGAACTTATTTTTTAAAGGTATTTCATCCTTACTTCTGTCAAAATTATTTGAACCATTTGAAGTCTCTGCAAATTGTCCTAAAAGAACACATAAACAATGAAGCATCTCTTCCAGGAGATCTTGCACAACACTGAAAGGAACAGCAAGCTTGACACCTGCCTTCTTCCCATCCCTAGTGCAGAGTTACTGAAGCTCCACTAGGCATGTCTGGATCTCAGCTAGTCTGGAAGAAACCAAATAACAATGACAGCAAACAAAACCAAAACACAAAACCCCAAACAAATAAATAACCCCGAACAACCCTCTAAAGATTCAAATTAGTAAAATCAGGAATGACACACGAACATTACAATTGACCTTACAGAAGGAAAGGCTTATAAGCTCCAAAAGAGTATGCCAACAAGTTAAATTACACGAGCAGATAAATTCCTAGAGAACACAAACTATTACGACATTCTCACAGAGAAACAGAACATCTGAAAAAATTTTAAACCTAAAGAGATTGTATTACTATTGCTTGTAGTCTTGATAATTGCCATTCTGATTGGAGTGAGATGAAGTCTTAGAGTAGTTTTGATTCACATTTTTCTAACTGCTAGGGATGTTGAACATTTTTTCATATACTTGTTGATTATTGTATTTCTTCTTCTGTGAAGTATCTGTTCAGTTCCTTAGCCCATTTGTTGATTGGGTTAATTTTTTTTTTTTTGGTGTTATTTGTTTTTTGAGTTCTTTATATATCCTAGAGAATAATGCTTTATCTGAGGTGCATGTGGTAAAAATTTTTTCCCAATCTGTAGGCGCTCTCTTCACATTATTGTTTCTTTTGTCAAGAAGCTTTTAAGTTTGAATCAATTCTATTTATTGATTCTTGATTTAACTTTTTGCACTTTAGGGGTCTTGTTAGGGAAATCAGATCTTAGGCCAACATGGTGAAGACTTGGGCTTACTTTTTCTTCTAGTAGTCCCAGGATCTCTGTTCTAGTGCCTAAGTCTTTGATTCATTTTGTGTTCAGTTTCAGGTAGGGTGGTGTGGCTTTCCATTTTTCCCAGCACCATTTGTTGAATAGGCTATCTTTTTGCCAGTGAATGTCTTTGGTGCTTTTATCTAGTATGAGATAACTGTATTTATGTGGAATTTTCTCTGTGTCTTCTATTTTGTACCATTGGTTTATGTGTCTGTTCTGGTGCCAATACCATGCTGTGGAGTATAGTTTGAGGTCTGGTATTGTGAGGTCTAATTCACTTTTCTTGATAAGAATTATTTTGACTATTTTGGGTCTGTTGAGAGGATATGGGGAAAAAGGTCCATTCATTCATTGCTGGTAGGAATGCAAAATTGTGCAACCATTATGGAAATCAGTATGGAGATTCCTCAGAAAACTTGGAATGGAACCACCATTTGACGTAGCTATCCCACTCATTGATCTATACCCAAAGGACTTAAAATCAGTATACTACAGTGATGCAGCCATATCAATGTTTATAGCAGCTGAACTCACAATAGCTAAACTATGGAACCAACCAAGATGCCCTTCAACAGATGAATGGATAAAGAAAATGTGGCATATATATACAATGGAATATTACTCAGTTTTAAAGAAGAATGAAATTATGGCATTTGCTTGTAAATGGATGGAGTTAGAGAATGTCACACTGAGCAAAATAAGCCAAACCCCCAAAAAACAAAAATCAAATGTTTTCTCTGATATGCAGATGCTAATTCACAATAAGGGGGAGGTGCTAGGGAATATAAAGTAACAATACAGTTACTTTATATTAGGTAGAGGGGAGTGAAGGGAGGGGAGGGGGCATGGGGGTAGGAAGGACAGTTGAGTGAAACAGACATTATTACTTCATGTACATGTATGGCTGCATGACTGATGTGATCCTACAATATATACAATCAGAAAAATTAGAAATTACTTCATTTATGTATGCTTTATCAAAATGTATAAATGCATGCTACTGTCATGTACAACTAATTAAAACAAAAGATTGTATTACTAATAAAAAATTATCACCAAGGAGAACTCAGGACAAAATGACCTCACTAGAGAATTTTACCAAACAATTGATGCATTAATACAGATTTCTCACAAACTTGACAAAATAAGAGAGGGAACAATTTGCAACTCATCTTGAAGGCAGTATTACAATGTTACCAAGTCCCAAATCACAATTAAAGTGCAGACCACTATCTCTCAAAAAAAGAACTGCTGAAATCCTCAACAAATGCATGGAAATGCATGGAAAGGATTATGCCCATGATTGAGTGGGATTTATGCCAATAATCCAAGTTTGATTTTACCATTAGGAAATCAATGATCATCTCAATAGCTATAGAAAAACCAGTTGACAAAATTCAAAACCCCTTCATAATAGGAACACTGATCAAACTGTGAACTTTCTCAGGCTGATAATGTCTTGCAACATGTTATTTTGACATGATTTCAGACTTTCAGAAAAAATTTGAAATAGTGTAAAGAATTCTTGTACCTTTTTTATCCCAATTCTCCAAATGTTAATATCTGGATACATTTATTTTCTTACTTTCTGAACTATTCAGAGTTACAGTGTGGGAAGCCATTCTCATCTAGCAGAATCAGACTAGGTTAAGCCTCATGACTTCCCGGAACTGGCAGATAGGGAAGTCTGTCCCAGATTGCCAAGGGGCATATGGCTTGTGATGCTGTGGGTGTGGTTCCCTGTCTGCTTCTGCAATAGTCTCCCTGAGAAAATGGCTACCCTAACTCCACCCTCTCATGTTCATCACAGAAGAAGCTCCTCCCAGTCTGGGCCACCTTTACCTGTCTGACTATAAAATAAAGGAGAGTTAGGCTGCTCCATGTTGTTAGAGGTCAGAATAGGATGGTCAGACCTGTCACACCCCTTCTCATTTCAAAGGAGTATTAGCTCCTGTGTGTTTATTGATTAGATAAGTTTATAGGTAATTGATTAATTGATAGCCAACATCGTCCTCCGGCAGTTAACCCTTTTCTCATCCACTTGGGACATGACTGAGAGACCCCCACATTACTGATATCAAGGAAAAATATCAAAGTGGAATAACAATGGTCCAGGACTAGGGTCAGGAAGCACTGTTAAATTTGACCTCAAATAAGTCTGCTCCCTGTTTGAACTGGGCTTCAGTGTGCCTGCCCTAGAAGGGAGCTAAACTTTGAACTGGTTCTAATCTCAGTTTCCTGAAAAACTGCTCACCCTGCTGACCTGTATAATGGACTCCTTCCCCAAAATACCCAGAGACTGAGACTGCACCCATCTCTTTTTTTTTTTTTTTTTGGGTGCTGGGGATCGAACTCAGGGCCTTGTGCTTACAAGACAAGCACTCTACCAACTGAGCTATCTCCCCAGCCCCTGCACCCATCTCTTTTAAAAAAATATTTTTGTAGTTGTCAATGGACCTTTATTTTATTTATTTATATGTGGTGTGGAGAATTGAACCCAGTGCCTCACACATGTTAGGCAAGAGCCCTACCATAGAGCCACAAACCCAGCCCTGCATCCCATCTCTTAAAATTTCCTTAACATTTGCCAGCTGCAATCATACGTCATTACAAGTGATGTGGTTTTTACTCACCCTTTAAGGGTTTCAGGTATAAATACAGCTTCTATTTTGTAAAACCTCAGAGCACATTTTCAAGACTGCTTGAATCTGTCTTCCCAGACTGCAATTTCTAATCACCCCAAATAATGCAATATTCTTGGTTTTAAACTCAGTTAATTTTATACTCAGTTGACATAAACATAATGCCTTATACTCCTAAATAATTCAGGGTGAATTTCATAAAAATAAAAGAAAAATTAATTTACAGAAGGACAATATGCTTATATAAATCTTTCTGAGCTTGTATGCTTTTTTGTAGTTTATTTCAAAAAAATAAAATTCTTCCCCTTTACCTTGGGAGGAAACTGAATATGTAACAAACTTTTTAGGACTGTCACTACACGTGTGAAATGGACACGCACCTGTACAAAGCAAACAGTCAAATCTTTTGTCCAGTATTTTTGGTGCTGGGATATAGAACCTTGGGCCTCGTGCAGGCTAGGCAAGCACTCTACCAGTGAGATACATCTCTAGCCACTGTTTTGTTGTTGATGTCTACCCTATTTATTGTGAAATGATAGAAGTTTGATTCAGGATTCATAGACTCCTTTGGTGTCAATGTCATTCTTTTTAATTTTTTTTTTTTTTGTGCTGCTAGGGATTGAGCTCATGGTCTTGCACATGCTAAGCACATGTTCTGTTACTGAGCATGTTCTACTACTACCCAATCCCTATTTTTTAAAGGATAGTTTAAGTCAGGCATCTGTTTTTGTTTGTGACAACAGGAGGAAAATCTGGAATGAATGGTGGAGGAGGGAGATGATTGACATCAATTATGACTGTGGGAGGAGTTGTAGGAGCAAAGTCTGCATGACTCTAAGTCCTGTGTGTTGAGTCCTTTATACAATTGTAGTTGGCCAGTAACTTGAAGAACTGGCATGACTGAACCTGATGCATCCTCTGGGTCTGATCTCTGATCCCAGCTGGGGCAGTGGCAGGTAGTTCAGGAGTCCTGGACTAGTCCCAGGCTGATAATGTCTTGCTTTAGGATGTGTAAAACCCATGTCCTCACAAGAGAGTGTAGAGGTTATGGGATGGGTCTTTCCCAACCTGTCCCTGTTCCTGCCCCCAGCTTGTCTCAAATGGACTGGCATGGTTGTGCCTTAGGCTCTTGGCACTTGCTGTTCTTCCTGCCACTTATGCTGTTTCCCCAGATGTCCAGGTTACCTACCCCTTACTACCTCAGGTCTTTGCTGAAATGCCATCTTGTGTGATGCTAGTTCTGTGTAAAATTACTGTGCTCTACATTGTCAGCTCCTGCTCTCCCTCTTCTCTGCTTCACTTTCCTGCACAGAAATTGTGGTCATTTAACATTCCATATTCTACTGTTGTGTTTATTGCTTGTTATAATTCACCTCCATGAAAGCAGACGCTTTTGTCTTTTTCTCACTGCTTTGGCCCTAGTCCCTCAAAACACTGCACGACACACAACAAACTTTCAATAAGTGTTTATGGACCAAAAATTAAAACTGGAAGTGAGCAGCTCATTTCAAAGTTATGCTCCCCCAACCCCTGCATTTTATCTGATATAAGGATGGAAACCCCCGCTTTTTTACTGAGTCCATGTGCGTGGTAGGTTTTTTCCCATCCTTTCACCTTTAGTCTGTGGATGTCTTTTTCTATGAGATGAGTCTCTTGCAGGCAACATATTGTTGGGTCTTTCTTTTTAATCCATTCTGCCAGTCTATGTCTTTTGATTAATGAGTTTAGGCCATTAATGTTCAGGGTTATTAATGAGAAATGATTCGTATTTCCAGTCATTTGGCTTATTTTTGGTTTTTAAGTTGACTTGGTTTCTCCTTTGAGTGGTTTCTCTCTAAGGTAGTTCCTCCCTTTGCTGACCTACATTGTTGTTTTTCATTTCCTCCTCATGGAATATTTTGTTGAGAACCTTCTGTAGTGCAGGCTTTCTATTTGTAAATTCTTTTAAATTTTGTTTATCATGGAAGGATTTTATGTCATCTTCAAATCTGAAGGTTAGTTTTGCTAGGTATAGGATTCTTGGTTGGCAACCATGTTCTTTAAGAGCTTGAAATATGTTGGTCCAGGCCCTTCTAGTTTTTAGAGTCTGGGTTGAGAAGTCAGCTGCTATCTGTATTGGTCTCCCCCATATGTAATCTGATGCTTTTCTCTCACGGCCTTCAAAATCCTATCTTTATTTTGAATGTTAGTCATTTTCATTATAATGTGCCTTGGTGTGGATCTGTTGTGATTCTGTGCATTTGGTGTTCTGTAAGCCTCTTGTATTTGATTTTCCATTTCATTCTTCAGGTTTGGGAAATTTTCTGATATTATTTCATTGAATAGGTTGTTCATTCCTTTGGTTTGTATCTCTCTTCCCTCCTCAATCCCAATAATTCTTAAATTTGGTCTTTTAATGATGTCCCATAGTTCTTGGAGATTCTGTTCATGATTTCTTACCATCTTCTCTGTTTGGGCGACTTTATTTTCAAGATTAAATATTTTGTCTTCATTGTCTGAGGTTCTGTCTTCCAAGTGGTCTAGTCTTTTGGTGATACTTTCCATTGAGTTTTTTATTTGGTTTATTGTCTCCTTCATTTCAAGGATTTCTGTTTGTTTTTTTTTTTTTTTGAAAATCTCTATCTCTTTGTTGAAATGATCTTTTGCTTCCTGCAGGTGCTCTTTCAGCTTATTGGTATTATCATTCATTGCCTGCATTTGCTCTCTTATCTCATCCTTTGCTTCACGAATCATCTTAATCATGTATAATTTGAAGTCCTTTTCTGACATTTCTTCTAACATACTGTCATTGGATTCTATTACTATAGAATCTAGATTTGTTTGGATCATTTTCTTCCCTTGTTTTTTCATGTTGTTCATGTATCTTCCCCTCTAGCAGTGCAGATCTGGGGTATTGCAGATTTTCCCCTATAGGCTTATAGTGGCCCTATAGGTTTCCAAAACCCTTTCTTTAAGGGGAGATCAATATTAGCAGTGCCCAAATCAGACACTATGCAATCCTAGACCAAATAGCCCCTATGGGACAATAACAAAATTGTCATAATAAACAAAATGAGTTCAAATATTATCTTCGGTAAAACAAACAGGTTTGCAATAAGGTCTGCAGTTTCTAATGGAGGACAAAGAGGATGCAGAGGGATGTAGAATGTGGCTGTTAATGGGATAAGAAAAGAATATACAGAAGTTCTAGAAAATAGAAAGGGTGAGAGTGTAATCAAAAGAAATCGGATGTTAGCATGCAAAAAAGGGAGAAAGAGACTCTGAGGGAACAGGTAAACAAAAGGAAATTAAAGCAAGAAAAGTAAAGAAATAAAAACTTAAATTTTTTTAAAAAGGAGAAAAAAGAAAATCTACTGTATAACAGATATACTAATGCAACCTCCCAGTGTTCAGTAGCCTGATGCATGAGAGGTACCTGACAATGAGCTTCAAGCCTCCAGCAAGTGTCACAGGATGGGATTTGCCCCACCCAAAGATCGAAGCTATGGCTTCCAGGATTATCCAAGATGGCCGCTCTGGCTTTGAAATGTGTTGGCAAATGGAAAGCTGCAGCTCAGGGGTGGATGTGGTCAGCTGGAGGTCCTGGAGATGGGATGCAGTTGGTCTGGCAGGGGTCCTGGAGGTCCTGTGTGTTTGGTGTGGTTGTGGGATCCTGGAGGCCGGGTGCAATCAGTCGGTCTGGGGTCCCGGTGATAGGGCGCAGTCAGTTGGTCTGGGGGTCCTGGTGGCAGGGAGCAGTCAGTCGATGTGAGGGCCCCAGAGGCAGGGAGTGATTGTTCGGGTTGAGGGATCCTGGAGATGGGGCTCAGTCAGTCCGGCCCGGGGTCCTACAGGGCCTGGCTGTTGTCTCAAAATGGCAGCAGCCACGTGTAATCAAACCTGCAGGTACTGTAACAGTGAACTTCCAGGCAGCAGCAGGCAGCTGGTGCTCCTCTGGCAGTTGGTGATCAGTTTGCTGACTGTTGCCGGACGATTGGGAGGTGAATCTCGAGCGTTGGGTGATGGATAGGAATAAGGCAGGCGATGGACAGGCGAGAAGCAGGCAAATGGCGGATGATAGACGCCTGACAGTGAGCAATCTGCTCTCAAAAAAGGCGTTGATATGCTGGCAGACTGCAGGTCATCACAGCAGACAAATGGGTAAACACCAGGGGATCGATAAGCAGCAAAAACTGCCTCACCGAGAAACAGATATCCTCTGCTTGAAACCGGCTTAATGGAGCGACAAGGAAATCAGCCTCCCTCTAATCTGCCATCTTGGATCTCCCAACCCCTGCATTTTGGCGGTACTGGGAATGGAACCCAGGGTCTTGCACATGCTAGGCAAGGGCTCTACACTGAGCCACATCCCCAGGCCTTTATATGTTTTATTTAGAGACAGTGTCTCCCTAATTGTCCCGACTGATCTTGAACTTGTGATCCCACTGCCTCAGCCTCTTGATGAGCTGTGATCACACCTGTGCCCCACCACACCCAGATTTAAAGATATGCTCTCTTAGGGATTTTTGTGATGTATTATGACAGTTGCTTCTGGTAACATTTGTTGTCTCTTTCCTACTCTGTTTTATAGCCTTTTCTCATCCTCTCCAACAGGTGGAAGTAAGCTTTAAATTTTATCTCAACTGATGTGAAAAATGACATGCTTTAATAGGCAATTTTTGATTACTGCTGAAAAAGAACATGTATATACATATAATTATTTTCCCTACATTTACATCTTGTAGTACATTGGCTGCCATGAAGCAATAAAGCCTATTTAGTGTGATAATAATTGTGTGTCCACATTACAGGCATTGTGCTAAATTCTTTTTATTATTTTTTTAATTTTTAGAATTTATTATTATTAATTTGGTTCATTGTATACAAATGGGATACAACTTGTACACAAAGTAGAGACACACCATTTGTGTAATCATACACGTACATAGGGCAATGATGTTTGTCTCATTCTATTATCTTTCCTTCCCCCTGCCCCCTTCCCCATTCCTCATTTTCCTCTACACAATCCATCCTTCCTCCATTCTTGCCTTACTGCCCCATTATGTATCATCATCCACTTATCAGAGAAATCATTCGACTTTGGTTTTTTGGAATTGGCTTATTTCACTTAGCATGATATTCTCCAACTCCACCTATTTATCTGCAAATGCCATAATTTTATTCTTTATGACTGAATAATATTCCATTGTGCATATATACCACAGTTTTTTATCCATTCATCAATTGAAGGGCATCTAGATTGATTCCACAATCTAACTATTGTGAGTTCAGCTGCTAGAAACAATGATGTGGTTGCATCACTGTAGTATGCTGATTTTAAGTCCGTTGAGTATAGACCAAGGAGTGGGATAGCTGGGTCAGATGGTGGTTCCATTCCAAGTTTTCTAAGTAATCTCTATACTGCTTTCCAGAGTGGCTGCACCAATTTGCAACCCCACCAGCAATGTATGAGTATAACTTTTTCTTATTTTTTCTTCCATGTGTGCTTATGAGGCAGGTGTTATTATCTGAATTTCACAGACCAGTAAGTATATTTTTAAATTGTTGAATATGCTTTTAATCACAGTTTGCCAGGCTACAACAGCTGGTCAATTTGGGGTTTTTTCGAAAGCTGAGTCAGCGTGTTAAAAGAAGTTCAAACTGTTACTCTATGCCTGTATGTTTTGCCAAATTGAACTGAAACTTTCTGCTCATGTGTGTCTCTCCCTTTGCTCTCCCTAAGTTTGAAGTCTCCCAACAGTCCTCCAGTAAACAAAAAGTCCCATGCCGTCCTCCACTGTTTTTTACATAAGTAAGGAATTTCTTGTGTCAGTTCAGGTCAAACTGAGCTATTTTTATCTTGGACACATGAAGATTGAAAGTGAAAGCAGGGCAAGCTGTTGGTTTTTGGGAAATGGACTGGATGCTGAGAAAACAGATTCTTCCTCAGTAGAATGAGCTGGGAGCAGGTGTGTGCCTTTTGTTTGTGTGCTGGTCTGCTTGAAGATTTTTCTATGGACTTTTCCTTTTAATGTTGAATATCGGGAAGCTACACTTCCTCCTTTTCCTGTTGACTTAGTTTTCAGTCTATGAAATCCTTGTATCCTTCAAATAGTAGTCACAGATCAACTTAATTCAGGATTTAGTGTATATGCTTAATGGTTTCAAAGATTGTCCCAAATATCAGTGTCCCAAGAGCAGGTAGACTATGAGTTTCAGGTGTGGAGTGGTTTGCTAAGAAACTGCTTTGCCATAGAGACTTCCATGCAGCCTACGGCAGAGTGTGAGCAGCAGGGTTCCTTCACTCAACTGGGATCCCTGAGCCCCACACAGAACAGAACCAGAAAGACCTGAACATTAGGAAAACAATTGGCAAGAGGCATGTGTGTATAGAAAGACAGGGTACTGTGTGCCCAGCACCTTGCTAGTTGCTGAAGGGTCTATGAAAATTTGTGGCTCTGTGAGCACTTATTCTAATCAGTAAGATTGTCTTGTTCCTCCTAATAAAGGCAAAGACCTGGAGAGGTGCAAAAGGGGGGAAAGTTTGATACTGAAACCCAGCCCAAGATTGCCAAAGGGAATGTCTGAAAATTTTAATAATGAGAAATTGATTTTGATATCAGTTATGTTATACATTATTTTTTTTCCTTTTAAATTGTGTTCAAAGCACACAACATAAATCTTACCATCAGAACACTGTGTGTGCAGTTCAGTAGTGTTAGGTGTGCTCACCTTTTAGTGCAACAGACTGTAGAAATGTTTCTACTTGGAAAACAGGAACTCTATGCCTATGGAGCAACAATTCTTTTTCATCCTACTTCCTTGTTCCTGGCGACCACTATTTATTCTACTTTACTTCTAAGAGTTTGACTATTGGTGGCTATATTTGGGTGTCTAGTTGTTTAGATTAAGAAGTACCTATAGAACTGGCAAAGCATTACTTCTTGGTGTGTTTGCATGTTCTATCTTTCCAGTTTGGGTTCCTATATTTTCTTTTTTTTTGTTGACTGTTTTGGTTAGCTCTGCTAGTGGATACCTTAAGTAGAAGTGGTGCATAGTTTTTGATCTTAAAGGAAAAGCTCTCCGTTTTTCACCATTGTGTATGATGCTACCTGTGGGTTTTTCATATATGGTTTTTATTATGTTGGGTAGTTTCTCTCTATTCCTGTTTTGTGGCATGCTTTTAGTATGAAGGAGTAAAGAATTCTGTTAATTTTTTTAAATCAGTTTCAATGGTCATGCCACTTTGCCCTTCATTTTGCTAATGTGGTAAATTGCAGTGATTGATTTTTTGGGGCAGGGGGCATGCACTAGCCAGAGGTGCTTTACCACTTAGCCACTTCTTTAGCCCTTTTTATTTTTATTTTGAGAAAAAGTCTCACACAGTTGCTTAGGACTCCCTAAATTACTGAGACTGGCTTGAATTTGCGACCCTCTTACCTTAGCCTCCTAAGCATGTGGGTTTACAGTTATGCGACACCATGGCCAGCCACACAGATTGATTTTTACATGTGGAAATTGCCTGGTATTTTAGGAACAAATCTCATTTGATTATACTCTATGATGCTTTTTTTTTTTCAGTACTGGGGATTGAATCCAGGGATGCCCTACCACTGAACTGCATCCCATGCTCATTAGCTTGCATGAGGCTTTCAGTGTGTTGTTGAATTTGGTTCTCCAGTGTTTTGTTGATAATTTTTGTATCAATACACATTAGAGATATTGATGTATGATTTTCCTTTCCTTGAGCATCTTTCCTGGTTATGGCATTAGGTAATGCTGTCCTTAATGAACTTTGAAGTGTTCCCCCCTGTTCAAGTTTTGGGAATAACTTGAGAATGGTGATAATTTGTTAAATATTTGGTAAAATTCTCCCGAGAAATCTTTTCTCAGGAAAATTTAAATTTTTAAATTTATTTTTTGACAGGTGTTTCTTAATCAGTGATTTCATATCCTTAGTAGTTACAGGTATATTCAGTTTTTTAAAAAAATTTTCATGATTTAGTGGTGGTAGGAAGTCTATTTCTGATAATTTATCCATTTTGATTTGGGGGTGTGTAATTGCTCCTAGTACTTTTTATGGTAACGCAGGAGCATATCTCCATCTCCACAATCATTTACTGTCAGATTACAAGTTGTTTTCCCCTCTGTATGATTAATTTATTAACAAGGATCCACTAGACCTGTAGTAGACCTAGAAGGGCCAAAGTGAACACAGGTGGCAAATTTGGAGTCTAGGGGGAACTGCAGAATGAATCTAGAAATGGGAAATTCCACCTGACCCTAGATGTATTTCACATTTGGAGCTGAGAGGACTTGCTGTTGGAAGGAAATCGGGGATATGTGAATCCAGGATGAGGCAATGGAGTTATATTTACAGTGATGAGGGAGACTGTGGGAGGACCAAGTTTAGGGTCACAGAAGAAATCAATCTTAACATAGCATCTTGGAGAAGGTGATGAGAGGGGCTGATAGGTAGGGTGCTTGATATTAAGATTATGAAACAAAGGTAGTTATTGCTCAGGGAAAGTTTGAGGTTGAGTTGAAATGGTATAAAGGAATTTGGACAAAAGGAAGTTGTGAAACTGGGAGGCTTTGGCATTAGATCCTTCATTACTGCATGTTAAACACCTCAACAATTAACCATAAAAAAGGTGGTAAGGAAAGGTCAAGCCAGGTGCTAAAACAGTGGTGAATAAAGAGATTGGGAGATCAAGGATGCCTGGAACAAGGTAGTCATAAGTTCTACAGCCCGATGACCTCTGTTTCCAAGATGCCTTTTCTATTTTGTTGGTGTTTGTTGTATTTTGTTTGCTGTAGGTGGAGTTGTGGAGGTGAAGAAAGAAGAGAAAATGGCCTGGTGACTAAAATAGGGAGGAAGAAGGACTCGTATGTAATCTATGCCACTTCCGTCTCTTTCAAATTAAGTATGTGTAGGCACCACTAGAGGGCGGTGCTGGCACACCAGGTTTGTAAACTTCCAAGTTCTTTGGGTCTCAATTCAATGTCCTCCTTATGGGTTCATAAATACCCACCACAGGAGGACTGTGAGGCCAAATTGAGATAATGTACTTAAAAGTGTTAACACACCATTGGGCTTATTCAATGTGAAAACACAGTTTCCACACTTAATATTGAAATAAAATGCTCCTTCTGGAACACTTTTAAGCCTCCAAAATATGAAATAATATTCTCTCATTAATACGCTATCAAAATTTCCTTCAAAAAACTTCATATTCTTTTATAAAATGACTATTTAGGGTAAGAGGATATACAAAGAACTTCTATAGCATGGATTTTTTTTCTGTATAAAATAATAAAGTTCTGAAAAAAGTCAACAGATCATGGTTTTATTGGTACTGTATACTGTATTATCCAGAGAGATAGAACCAATGTGTAGTATGTACACAAGTATGGATAGTTATATATCCGTATACCTATAGATACATAGGTTATATATACCTATAGATATTTAACTACATAAGTGAGTGTTTTTCAGGGAAATTGGCTCACAAAATCAAGGAGGCTGAGAAGTGAATGACAGGCCATCTGATGACAGGAGACCTGGAATTGCTAGTGTCTACACCAGAACATGGCAGAACTCCCAAAGCCCTCCTCCTGCCCTGTTGAGCCTCTATTACCCCTTCAAGGGAGGCCATTACCCTGCTTTGACAGTTTCTATAAATAGAGTCACAAAGAAGGCCCTCAAATGTTATGCTTTTGAGATTATTTGGTGTTTTTTTTTTCTGTTTCATTCTACTGTTTTTCCATTCCCACCCCCTCCCACCCCTTTTTCCTCTACACTATCCAAAGTTCCTTCATTCTTCTCTCCCCCTGCTCCATCATTGTATATTGTCATGGACTTATCAGAGAGAACATTCAACCTTTGGTTTTTTGGGCTTGGTGTATTTCACTTAACATGATATTTTCCAACTTCATCCATTTACATGCAAATGCCATAATTTTACTCTTCTTTATGGCTGAGTAATATTCCATTGTGTATATATACCACAGTTGCTTTATCTATTCATCTGTTGAAGGGCATCTTGGTTGGTTCCACAATCTAGCCATTGTGAACTGAGCTTTCTATAAACATTGATGTGGCTGTTTTTTTAAAAAAAAATTTATTTCTTCAAGTTGGTCATACATGACAGTAGAATGCATTTTGACACATCATACATAAATGGAGTATAACTTCTCATTCATCTGGTTGTACATGATGTAGAGTTAAGCAGGTGATGTAATCATATAAGCACACAGGGTAACAATGTTGAATTGATTCTACTGTCATTCCTACACCATGCTCCTTCCCCTCCCTTCACTCCCTTCTGTCCAAAATACCTCTGTTCTCCCTGCTCTTTTTATTGCAAATTTAGCATCTGCATATCAGAGAAAATATTTGGCCTTTGGTTCTTTGGAATTGGCTTATTTTGCTTAGCATGATATTCTCCAGTTCCATTCATTTACTAGCAAATGTCATCATTTCATTGTTCTTTGAGGCTCGGTAATATTCCATTGTGTTTATATAACACAGTTCATCCAGTCTTCTGTTGAAGGGCAAGTAGGTTTGTTCCATAGCTTAGCTATTGTGAATTGAGCTGCTATAAGCATTGATGTGGCTGCATCACTGTGGTATGCTGATTTTAAGCCCTTTGTGTATAAACCTCGGAGTGGGATAACTGGGTCAAATGGTGGTTCTGTTCCAAGTTTTCTGAGGAATCTCCACACTGCTTTCCACAGTGGTTGCACCAATTTGCAGTCCCACCAGCAACGTATGAGTGTGCCTTTTCCCCCACATTCTCAACAACACCTATTGTTGTTTGTATTATTGATGATTATATGCTGACTGGACTGAGATGGAATCTCAGTATAGCTTTGATTTGCATTTCTTTAATTGCTAGATGAACATTTAACAATGTTGATGTTGAACATTTTTTCATGTATGTGTTGATCCATTGTATTTCTTCTTCTGTGAAGTGTCTGTTCAGTTCCTTTGCTGATTGGGTTATTTGTTTATTGACACTCAACTGTTAATACACATTTAAATGGTGTTTATTTTCTTGCCTGTTATAAAAGGGCCAGTATGAGCGTTCTGGCATGAATCTTTTCCTTTACATATGTGCACATTCTTCCTGTGTGTATGTTTCCAAATTGGTTCCTGCAAATTAATACAAACTGTTCATCAGTTTTGTAGTTGGATTAATTTATATTCCCTTCAGCAGTATGTGAGATCTCAGGTGCTCTTCAGTGTCACCAAACCTTATTGTTATTTGCCTTTGTTTTCATTTGGAACATGTGGTAGTAGCTCATTGTGGTCTTAACCCACAATAAGCATCTTTTTATGTATTTGTTGTCCATTTGGATATCATCTTTTTGTTATTTTTGTTATGTCATTTATAAACACATCTATATTTGCATCCTTATTTTTATTTTTATAGATTTCTGTGGTGTGTGTGGTCTTTACTAGCTGCCTAATATGGCAATTACTTGGTTATTTGGTCACTGAAACACATTTAGGCTTTTGATTTTTCCATTTTCTTGTTTCTATCCCTTGTTTGGGGCAGCACATCATCTTTAGCTCAGGGTTAAAGATTAGTGCCATGGCATATCTTGGTTTCAAATTTACACAGGGAACTAAGCTTCTATTTTGTTTTGATATAGTCATTACTGATCAGTTCAAGAGTATCTAGCAAGGACCTCCATTCCTTTCCTTGGAGTATCTATCAAGGATCCCCATTCCTGTTCCTGTAAATTCAGTTTCAAAATTATCCTTCACGTGGTAATTCATGATGGAGTTTACTGCAACCATCCATTAAGACCAAATCTCATTTCTCCTAAACATACCATTTATTGAGATCTTCCAGCTGAGTTGGAGTTTCAGTTCCAAAGTGCTGGCAACTTTGCCCCAGGGGAAGTGGAGAAGCTGGATGCAGGTTGTAAGAAACTCACGAAAACCCCACCAGACACGGGAAATCACATAAGAGAGTTTATTAAGTATCTCCCTGCAGGGTTAGAGAGAAAATGAGAGGTCCAGAGAAAGGGTGCACGCTAGAGAGAGTGGAAAAGCGAGGAGGAGAGAGAAAGAATGTGCGTAGGAGAGAGAAAGCATGAGAAAAGATGGCGGGGTAGCTATCCTTAAGCAGTTAAATTCCGCCGGGCTAACAGGGGACCAGTAATGGAGAAGGATACTTGCAAGCTGATGGATGAACCAATAGCTAGCTAGGACATTCACAGACTGACAAGTAGTTGGGAGGCAGGGAAATGGCTGTAGCATAAAGGGCAGGGAGAGCAGCTTTCAGACTGACAAGCTAGGTTGTGAGGCAACCTAAAGGGCGGGGGAGCATCTTTGTATTACATTCCCCCATTTCTGTTTTTATAAGAAAATCTTTTGTTCTCCAGTTCTTTCCCGCCTTATCTCTCCTTCCTGCCTATGTGACTAGGCCTGGTTTTGTAGGTGAGATATAAAAAGTCCATTCTCCCAGGGGCAGTCTTCAACTTCCAGACTTCCAGAGGCAGATGGCTTTCATGGACTTCATTTCCTTGATTTGATTGATCCCGTATTTGTACACTAACTGCCTGTCCCCAATTCTGGCTTCACAAGCAGTTTGGAGTTCCCTTTTTAGAAATCTGGTTAATTGAGGGGTCCATGGTAGAAGTCTGGTTGGGGAAGAGCAGGTTGTAAAGGCATCTGGGGATGGGTGCTTCTATGAGAGAAGAACAAAAAGACATGAGTACTGAAATGAGATTGATACAATATAAATGTTACAGAACCTGGAACATGCCAATGCATATCATAAAGATGACAGAGTCAATAATTCCTCACCAGGGGTTGGAAGAACTGAGAAGTTGTTCCCATAACAAGGCCTAGTAAAGGCTGGAGAGGACAAGGCCTTTATTTGGGAACTTTAACATTATCTAGGTTATCAGGAATGTAAACACAACATTTAGTAGAGATACTAGCAAACATAGATTAAGGTTACCTGTGTCTGTAGGCCTTAAACTGGCTAAAAACTTCTGACTCTGGCAGTTTCTCTTGATAGTTATCAGGCACATTTGCCTAAGAATCTCTCTTTTGTAGCTTTTAGTCTTTATTCTAGCGGGCTAACACAAGTGTACATCTTAAGTTACATTTAACTATTATTTCCTTTAAATGCCCAAGAATGGCTATATTTTGGTTTTAACTGTTTTGCTAGGTGTCTAAGATCAAGCTGGTCAAAGTGACCTGTTCCTGTCTGTTAAAGAGTCAGCTGAGTTCCCACAGGGATCACTCATCAAGAACTTGAGAGCCTTAGCTTTAGTGCTGTCCATTAGGCAGGGTCTCCTTGATGAGGTGGCTTCCCTTGAAAGCACCAGGGATGTCTCCCTTTTTCCTTGACCCTCCTCTGCAGCAGTTGCACTGATTGGCTTTTAATCCACTAGTGGCCTCATTAATCTCCCTGTTCAGGAGGTCATGTGACCCAGCGTTGCAAAGCTCCTTAGAAAAGTCCTCTTCTTCCCTGGATTCAGGCTGACTGAGGGCAAGACCCAAATACTGGCTTTTCTTGGCCTCTGTATTTAATCTCAATCTCTAAGTTTGATCTTAACCATCCAGCAAGCCAGTCTCACCAGTCATAAGGTAAGAGTGCTGGGCTTTAATTTCAATGTCTATGACTTTACAATTATTTACCCCCTTTTATCTAATTGGGGTCTACATTATCTGTCCTATAGGTGATGGCTTACTATTTATTTCAAGTTAATTTACGGTGTTTGCTCTTGAAGTGGTACTTCTGCAAAATATTAATCAGGCAACAGTTAGAGTTTACAAGGAAAATACAAAATGGAATCACCAAAGTAAAACATTCAGTTTGTGCAATAGCTATCTTGAATTTTGGCTGAGTTACTCATTATATCCCCTGTTTGAGATCACAGTAATCTTTACAACAAACATCAAACTTTTGAACACAAATTTAAATGAGTTAAAGTCTGGCTTACTTTGGAGCCATTTTAACATGCAGCAGGGTGAGGCAGAGCCTTATCTCAGGTAAGGTGAGGATCTTCACAAATCTTAGGTAAAATGTTCTAATCCTGAAGCTAATTTTTTCCTCTTTTGCCATGACCGGCATGACCAAATTCTCAAGTTCAGTGAGGGGCAAAGGAGTATTAGAGAATAAAGGTTTATAAACACAGATTTTGAAGAGTAAGTTGAGATCAGATGGAGCTCTGTTCTCTGATGGAAATGCAGATCTAAAGAGTTATGTCAGCAATCTTTATATATGTCTTATTATTAGGTTAAAGACTATGTAAGCATTATTCTTTATTTTCAGGAAAGTTCTACATAACTTTTTTCACAGCTGCAAAGTGCAATGTTAGGAGCTCTGTGTAGCTCTCAAGGAAGTCCACTGTCCAAAGTTACTGTAAGGTGGGCAGGAACCAGAGAAGGGAGCTGGTGAAACACTGGTTAGCAAAAGAATTCCTTCCTGCCCAAGAGCTGTGTGCCTGAGATCAATGTCAGAACTGATAGGACTCCTGTATAGAACCTCCCCAGAGAGGGTACTACCAGAGCACTTAGGCATCTTGTGCCCCTGCACAGGAACACTCCCAGGCATGAGGCATGCCATAGTCATGAGGTCAGAGACCCCAATCTCAGTCACTGTTGTCCCATTTTTGCTACTGCACATTACATTCTTTCTTAAATGTCATTTTAAGAAGTTTACATGTATTGACTCCTGAGTCTATATGAATGTTAACACAATTTAACATTATATCTAAAACATGAATTAAAGAAAGGCTGAGAGAGCTTTTAACTTTTCTTTTGTGTGGCAAAATGGCAAAATGCTTTCATGTTTCACAATATTAACCTTTAAACAAATCAGGCTCTCACTTTTAATAGAACATTAAATGATAGAAATAAATCCTCAATAACATTTACTCTTCTTATAAGTTTAAAATTACCATTAGAGACAAGTTTAATTTGGAGAATAAAGGCTTGTATACCTGGAAAATATGAATACATTTAATATACAAAGAATAATATTTAAGTATGTTACTCCATGGAATAACTTTGTAAATTAATCAATGTCTCTAACAAACACGTTTGAGTAATCCCATACATGTCTACTCTAATTCACTCATCTTATTGTAAAAAAAACCCAATATATCAGACAAGTGTAAAAAAAAAAAAAAAACCAAGATATCAGACAAGTGTATCAAGAGTATTTGGCGTCTCTTTCTTGCTGAAGAAAAATCCTAGAAAAATTGATGTTAGACATTTTATAAACACCAATATTTTTTTAGTTTGACCACCTAGAGACTTGTGAGTTAATTTTAGATATTTTGCTTCTATTAGTTTACCCAATTTAAGTTGTACCTTTTTAAATCACATGAATTAAAAGTATTTGGATCCATTTTAAAATTTTTAATTTTATGCACGCTTATATTTAACACAAAAACGAAGGCCTTGTAATGTTTATCTCCCATTGCAATGTAATAGATGTTCAAAAATAACTCTAGAGTTGGCTAATGATCAAAAATCATTAACTACGTATGTAGGATCAAAATTGTGAGCTCAAAAATATAGCATTTAAGAAAAACAAAAGTCCTAGAAAAAAAATGATAATGGCCATTAATTATAGCATGAGAGCATGAGAAGGAGAAGGGCAGAGAGAAGGGGTGAAAGGGAGAGAAAGTGTCCTGAGTTGCAACCCAGGAGAAATTTAAAATGGACACTTTTTTGGGGGGGGGGTTTGAGACTGGTCTCCCTCTGTGCATTCTGGCTTTCTCCATTTACATTTCATTGTAAGCCTTGACTGAGATCTGAAAGGGGCTAACAGGTTCTAGCAGAAACTTGATGCCTAGGGCATGTTAACCCTTTTTCCTGGTTTGGATGCAGAAAATTGTGAAACATTATCTCCCACTACTTGTGGGGAATGGGGCTGCTATATCATACTCCTTACTGAAACATACAACTGACTGTTGGGCTGGTTACTCCCTCCACACCAGCATATGTGGGACCTCATGGCAAGAGGACTAGGTGGGCTGGGCTGGGGAATAGAAGCAGAAACAGAATGGGGTAAAGGAGATGGAGAAGCAGGGGGAGATGGAGAAGCAGGGACTGGAGGTGTCCAAGCCTGCAGGAAGAACCAAGAAGCAAGAAAGAAGAGACTTGAAGATAAGGAATCCCTTTCCATCTGCCCGCTTGCTCACAGAAACTGTGTGCCATTATGGGGCCATTTTGGATTGCTTATCTAAAGGGTACTATGGCCAAATATCATCAAGTTTTGATGGCTTTAAGCCAGGGGTCAGGCGAAGGGTTCCCAGGGTTGAATCTGCTGAAATGGAGGACCCAGATCCCATGGTGGAGACTGATACAGTCGAGTCTGTGGCCAGGGCATCCTGAGGCCAGAGTAGTTGTCTGGAGACGAGGAGGCAGCACATTGATTGCGTCATCACACAAGCATCAATGTGGGGCCAGGCAAAAGCCAAGGAAGGTTGAGAACCTGACGTCAGGGTTTTTGAGGGCGAGTGCGAACACGAAGATGAGCCTCGACCCTGAGAGAGAATCTCCATCATAAAATCAGGAACCCACCCAGCAGATAAGACCAACTAAGGGAGCCAGCCATAACTATAAAAGTCGTGACTGGGAGTTAAGTCAGCCTAGGGGAATCCACCTAGGGGACTCACCAATCTGAAGTCTGGTGATGGATGCAGAGCAGAGCAGAGCGTCCAGGCAGAATGGAAGGTGAGGCTGTGTCTGTGGGGCACTGGGGCATCAAATGGGGTTCCACTTGCTTCAGTGGAAGAACCCATCCAAGTCATGGCACCAATGTAAGAAACTCACAAAAACCACACCCGGACACGGGAAATCACATAAGAGAGTTTATTAAGCAAACAGAGTGTCTCCCTGCGGGGTAAGAGAGAAAATGAGAGGAACAGAGAAAGGGTGCATGCTAGAGAGAGTGGAAAAGTGAGGAGAGAGAAAGAAAGTGTGTAGGAGAGAGAAAGCATGAGAAAAGATGGAAAAGATGGTGGGAAGCTATCTTTAAGCAGTTGAATTCCGCTGGGCTAACAGGGGACCAGTAATGGAGAAGGATACTTGCAAACTGACGGATGAACCAACAGCTAGCAAGGACATTCACAAACTGACAAGTAGTTGGGAGGCAGGGAAATGGCTGTAGCGTAAAGGGCAGGGAGAGCAGCTTTCAGACTGACAAGCTAGGTTGTGAGGCAACCTAAAGGGCGGGGGAGCAGCTTTGTATTACACAGGTGTTCACTGTCTTCCCTGGCACACTGCTTCTCCATGGCACAGCCTGCAGACGAGTTCTCTGACTCATACCCAGGGACTGTTTATCCTGACAGAAGCGTGGCTCTTGCCTGATTCTGTAGTTTATACCTGCCTGCCATAGGTCTGGTGCAGGGAGCAGGACCTTGTGTTCTTCCAGGAGATAATGGGAAAACTTGGTTGGGCATAACTGTTGGGAGAAATCCTAGTTCTTGGTTGGCAGCAGTGAATATCTCAAGTGTGTAAGGAAAATTTTCAGGGAGGAGCACTCCACTTCGGCCACCTAGGAAAGTAAACAACTGCCCCAAGTTGACTCAGTGTTACCAAGGGAACCTGTATAGGAACCTGGTGGTCTGATCCCCCATGGCACATTGTGATTGAGTAAGAAACCCATAAAATGTATGGCTGTTCTTGCAATAAATGTGTTTGCAGGCTCCTTGCCACAAGCCTGCTTCCACCCAACTCCTGGAGTCTGGGGTCTTGACTCTGCGTCCTTACCAGCGTCTGAGCTAGCCTGGCACAAACTACATTTTGGTGCCCCACGTGCCTCGTCTACTCATGCACCTCGCGATTGGTGAGTCCCCCTGGATTCAGTAAGGGCCCCTTTGAGTTTGGTGTGCTGATGGTGCTGTGAGGGTGAGCACAGGACCCCTCCCCCCTTTTTCTTCCCAGTTCGTCTTGATTGTCCTGATCCCCAAGAAAAGGCACACACCACCACTGGCTCGTGTTACACCCCCCAGCATCTCTACTTTCACTTTCGGTTCTCCCAGTGAATTCACTTAAGGGATTGGTGCCCCGGAATTCGGAATCATTTCTCCTCTGTGGAGATTTTTACTGGAGACGCTGTGGGGACATATGGCTGTGAACTGATGACTCATGGAAATTCCCTGCTAAGCACGAGACATTGGATCCTAAACACCTCTTTGTTTGTCGGAAGATAGGCTCCCTTTGTCCTCCCCCGGGTCTCCTATCTTAGGTTTAGGGATACTCATTGCAGGTTACTTTACAGTCCTTCTCTCTGTTTTGGAGAGATTTGTTTACTCCAATCTCCCCCCTATGCAGAGAGCTCCGCAGCTCTCCACTTTAAAGCACTTCTCTTGCAGCGTGGGCCTAAAGTGAAACCAAAATTCAAGAAAGTGACCCTTCAGGCCTCTGCTTCAAGTGTCGTAACTTCTTAGGATGAAGAGACAGATGCTGATAATAATAGAGGCCTCTCACCAAGTAACAAAGGCCTCCTGCCATCTGCCTCCCTCATACCCTTGGAATGAATTGCCTTCTCTCATTCCCTCCATGAAGCACACAGCTTTAAAAGGGTCTTCTTTTTCTCCCGGGAATCCATTTGCAGCATACCCTGTCAATTTGGGCCCTGATGGGAGTGAAAGGCCTTGGATCCCCACCCAACTCCCAGACCTGGACCCCCTCAGGAAGGCAGAAGTGAGAGAAAGTTTAGTCCCACCAGCACCGTTTTATTCTATAATAACAGTGATTTATGCCTGTTTAAAGGGAGTTCCAACAGAAAATGTAGATCCAAAAATTTTACTCTCTCGGACTATAGAAGAAAGTGAAACAAAAACTGTAGGGTTCTCCCCCAACCCTGGGGAAGACACAGCACAGATAGTAAAAGATAACCCCTCTCCAGCTACTCTTCTTTGATCTCCGCAAGTAACTGGAGAACAGGACATTCCTAAGCAATCAATTTCACAAACTTGTCTGGTCGCATTCCTCATGCCCCCCAATCCCAAACAAAAGAGTGAACCAACAGCTCCACCTACTGGAAAAGGAAAATCCCCATGGGAGGTGGCTGGTGTGAAGGGAATAATCCTAACCAGCTGGACAGTTCATGGCATGTCACAGTAAGGAGTATGATATAGCAGCCCCATTCCTCAAAATTAGCGGGAGATAATGTTTCATGATTTTCTACATCCAAACCTCACCTGATTCCCAACTTGGAAAAAGGATTAAAAAACCCTAGGCATTTTCCCCCACCTGGTCTTGCTGAAGCCTGCAGGCTCAATGGGGGACCAACCTGAGACTGAAGAAAAAAAAAAGTATTTGTTTTAAACTTCTCCTGGGCTGCGACACAGAACTAACTCACTGTCTCTTTCCCTCTTCCTCCCTCTCACTCCTTCTCTCTGCCTTCCTCTTTCTCACTCTCTCATGCTATAATTAATGGTCATTATCATTTTTTCTTCTAGGATTCTTGTTTTGTTTTTCTTAAATGCTATATTTTTTGAGCTCACAATTTTGATTCTGCATACCTAGGCTAATGCTTTGTTGATCAAAGCATTAATTTTCTAAGAAATCCTTGTCATTTTAACATATAGATTAAACTTTGGTTTATATCAGTACATTAGTATTTGACCTTTGGAAAAACTTTAAAGTTTAGTCCCACCAGCACTTATTTTTTTATTCAACTCTAGAGTTATTATTGAACATCTGTTACATTACAATGGAGATAAACATTACAAGGCCTTTGCTTTTGTGTTATGTGTATATTGTGTTGTCTGATGTCATGTTGTCTAGGTGCAATTAAATATTGTGTACATGATACTTAAATTAAGCGTGCATAAAATTAAAATTTTAAAAATGGATCCAAATACTTTTAATTCACATGATTTTAAAAGGTTCAATTTAAATTGGGTAAATGATAAAAGTAAAATGTCTTTGAAAATAACTTGTGAGTCTCTAGGTGGTCAAACTAATAAAATATTGATGTTTATAAATGTCTAATATCAATTGTTTCTAGGACTTTTCTTCAACAGGAGACAGCAAATATTGTTTAGTACACTTGTCTAATATCTTGTTTTTTTACAGAAGAATAAGTGAATTAAATTTGACATGTATGGGATTATTCAAATGTGTTTGTTAGAGACATCTGATTAATTTGCAAAGTTAAAATGCTAATTATTAAATAACATTGAGTAACTCTTAACTCCTTAAATTCCAGCAGGTAATATACTTAAATGTTATTGGTGTTTTCATAGATTGGTGAATAAAAAGGGTGCAAAATTGCTTTGTGTCATCACTAATAACAAGGTAAGTAAGAGTTAAGTCCTAACAGGTACAATTATATATACAAAGGGCTCCAAAAGTTTCAGCTGTGTTTCAATTAGAGTACTATAAACAACAAAGTGTTTAACCTTGTTAAAATGGAGTGATTTAGCTAAATTCAGAAATTTCATAAGACTTGGTTTAGGATGTGAACAATAAGGGGTCAACAGATAGGAAAGAAAAAATAAAGGATTCTAAATATGGAAATATATTTAGTGAAACACAAAATGTTTCTGGGTAAGAAAATGCTTATGTGGTAAACATGAGGGTCTAAGTAAGTGCTAAGATAGTCTGTGTGTAACTAAAGGGCAAATTTCAACAAGTTTGTGTGTAACTAAGTTTGTTGTATGATTGTGAGACAATCAGTTAAAGCTATTTAAAGTTTTTCCAAAGGTCAAATACTAATGTACTGATATAAACCAAAGTTTAATCTATATGTTAAAATGACAAGGATTGCTTAGAAATAATAATTTACTCTTAACATTATGTCCATTAAGTTTTCTCCTTTAGAACAATTACTCTTGAAAATTGGGGTTTATACAGTTATGAATAAACAACAACTGTTAGGGTATTGTACTACATTATAGAGTGTAAAGTTTTCTTTAAAAACTAAATTTGGTTAATATAAAAGTATTAAGGTAACTGGAATGGTCATTATTTCTATATTAAGTTTCTTCCAGGTATACAAGTCTTTAAAGCAGAAATTTATCAAGCTGCTAGTCTCCAAATTAAATTTGTCTGTAATGGTAATTTTAAACTTATAAAGAGTAAAATTTATTGGAGATTTGTTTCTATCATTTAATGCTCTATTACAGGACCTGTTATCAGTAGGCTATATGTAAAATTTGTTACTTTTTACACTGAGATAAAAACTTTCAAATGAAATGTATTTCTAAAGGTTAGTGAGAGTCTGATTTGTTTAAAGTTTCATATCGTGAAACATAAGAAACATTTTGCCACTTTGCCACACAAAAGGAAAGTGAAAAACTCTCTCAGCCTTTCTTTGATTTGTGTTTTGGACATAATGTTAAATTGTGTTGACTAATGTTCATATAGACTCAGGAAACAATATATGTAAGCTTAAAGTGATATTTAAGGAAGTCAAAGATCAGCATCAGAATTAGAACACTTAAGATTTGTGAGGGGCCATGCCTTAACTCAGATAAGGCTCTGCCTCCCACCTTACTGCATGTTAGAGAGGCTCCAAAGTAAACCAGACTTCAGCTTATTTAAAATTACAGTCAAAGGATTGGTTCTTGTGGAATCACTGTGATCTCAAACAGGGTATATAATATAGAGCCAAAATGCTCAGTCAAAATTCAAGATAGCTATTATACAAGCTGAATGCATTTTTAGTCTTGCTAATTTCATTTTGTAAAACTGTTACCTCTTAGTTTTACAGAGGTACTACTTCAACAACACACTACCTAGGTAACTTGTGATAATAAGTCATTACTTACAGAACAAATAGTAGGTAATGGTAACTCCTAGTACTAATACAGACTCTGGTTAAAGAAAATGGTAAATAACTGTAAAGTTATAGACATTGATGTTAGAGCCCAGTACTCTTTCTTTATGACTGGTGAGACAGACTTGCTGGATGGTTAACATCAAACTTAGAGATTGAAATTAAATACAGAGCCCAAGAAAAACCAGTATTTGGCTCTTGCCCTCAGAGTCAACCTGAATCCAGGGAATAAGAGGACTTGTCTAAGGAGTTTTGCAACTCTGGGTCACAGGAGATCAGGGAGATTGATGAGACCACTAGAGGATGAAAAGCCAGTGCACCTGCTGCAGAGGAGGGTCATTGAAAAGGGAGACATCCCTGATGCTTCCAAGGGAAGCCATCTCATCAAGGAGACCCTACCTAGCAAATGGCACAAAAGGAGCTAAGAAGCTGCTTTCAAGTTCACCACGAGTGACCCCTGTGGAACTCAGCTGACTCTTTAACAGACAGGAACAAGTCACTTTGACCAGCTTGATCTTAAACATCTAGCAAAACAGTTAAAACCAAAACATAGCCATTCTTGGGCATTTAAAAGAAACAATAGTTAAATGTAACTTACACTATACACTTGTGTTAGCCCACTAGAATAAAGACTGGAAGCTACAAAAGAGAGATTCTTAGGCAAATGTGCCTGATGACTATCAAGAGAAACTTCCAGAGTCACAAATTTTTAGTCAGTTTAAGGCCTACAGACCTTCCTAAGCTACACAGGTAGGCTTAATTTATGTTTGCTAGTGTGATTATCTAGTCCTAAGTAACTGAAATATAGAGATCTGTACTAAACACTGGTTATACCAATAAAAGGATATTTTACAAAATCAGATGACATTAAGAGTTAAATGTGGTGTTTTCATTCCTGATAACTTGGACAATGTTAAGTTTCCCACATGAAGGCCTTTCCCTCTCCAGCTTTTGTTAGGCCTTGTTATGGGAACAATTTAGCAGTTCTTCCACCACCTGGTGATAGATTATTGACTTCTGTCATCTTCATGATATTCATTGACATGTTCCAGATTTGCAACATTTATTTTGTATTAATCTCATTTCAATACTCATGTCTTTTTGTTTCTCTCTCATAGAAGCACCCACCCACAGAGGACTTTACAACCTGCTCCTCCCCAAATAGACTTCACCATGGACCCCTTGATTGACACGATTTCTAAAAGGGAACTCCAGACTGCTTGCCCCATGCTGCCCCCTTCCATCTCAAAGCAGCCAGAGTGGTCATTGCCCCCTTTCCTTACAGCAGTAGAGTTCCTAAAGCAAAAAGGGGGAATGAACCTAGAACTGGGGACAGGCAGTTAGTATAGAAATAGGGGATCAAGTCAAATGGAGGAAATGGAGGCCATGAAAGTCATCTGACTCTGGAAGTTGGAGACTGCCCCTGGGAGAAATGGAATGTCAAGGATCTCCGGAGCCCATTGATTACCAGACTTACCTGGCTGAATCATTTTGGCCCTTCCCCTGCCCATTTGCTTCTCACTTTATGCATCTCACCAGCAAAATCACGCCTAGTCACATAGGCAAGAAGGAGAGATAAGGGGGAAAGGAACTGGAGAACAAAAGAGATCTTAACCTATAAAGGGTGTAGGGTGCGCTCACTTCTTGGGACTTTAGAACATCAGCCATGACCCGCTTCTCCCTCCAAGGAGAGGTCTGTGTTATTACCTTTAAATAGAACCTGCTTAATATGCTAAATCCTACTGTAATGTTAGGATAAGCCTGCATACTCTTCCTTATAATACTTGCAATTCTTAAATGTTTGTGGTCCATTTTCAACAAAAGAATCACAAGGATTCAGATCAGTCCTGAAGGAATCCCTTGTCCAAATTAATAAAAATGGGGAAAATGTTGGGAGAAATCCTAGTTCTTGATTGGTAGCAGTGAATGTCTCAAGTGTGTACAGAAAACTCGCAGGGAGAAGCATTCCACTTCGGTCACCTAGGAAAGTAACTGCCCCAAGTTGACTCAGTGTTACCAAGGGAATCTGGGTAGGAACCTGGCGGTCTGATCCTCCTTGGCACATTGTGATTGGGCAAGAAACCTACAAAATGTATGACTGTTCCCTCAGTAAATGAGTTTGCAGGCTGCTCCCACAAGCCTGCTTCTACCCAACCCCTGGAGTCTGGGGTTTTGACTCTGCATCCTTACCAGCGTCTGAGCTAGCCTGGCACAAACTACACATAACACCAGTTCTTCAGGGAGAAAGTGTAAATTCAGTTTACCACCACAATAGGAAACAAGTTTCAAGACTGGCTTATGGATCCTGGGGATGGATCCATAAGCATGGGGGTGCAATGATTGAGAGAACAGTCCTCTTTTCCCAGGTTACGTGAGGCAGTATGATGGGATCACATTAAATTTGGGGGTAAATGTGTGAATGGTGCATTTAAAGAAAGCAGCAGGAAGAGCAGGAGCCCCTTCTGCCTCTTGGCCTAATGCCAGCACCTGGATCAAGCCATTTGGGTGTGGTACAGAGTGGAGGATTGCCAAAGGTGACTGAGTACTGCTTCTGGTCTGAGAAAACTGATCTTGAATTAAAGATGATGTTCAGGTCATACAAAGTTATGAGAATTCACTACTCCATCCCACACTGCACAGTCTCTCAAGGAAGAAAGCAGTCATGTAGTGATATCCATAATTTTCCTGTGACCCTTGGATAGTTTTCCAGGGCTAGGTGAGATCACACTGATCTTTGCAGCACAGTGAAAGTGACCCTTTTCTTCTGTATAGAAATTTATTCTGACATAGAACTGGAAAGAACATGTCTTTGCCTTTAAGGCAATAAAAACACATGCATGGGTATAAAAGATGGTACTGAAGGAGAGGGAAGAGTTCTCTTTTTTTCCTAAGATCTCTTTGCCCATCCTATCTTTGAGGGGTACCAGGAGCCCTCCAGTCCATTGAGCTCTCACCTGTTCATCATACTGACTTGGGCTCATTTCCCTTATTCTATTTTATCCCTCTACCCCTTTACCTTGTTCTAGAGCAGATGAAATTGCTATAAACAAAGCAGTTAACCATTACTGTTTTACTACTTAGGTTTTGGCCAATACTTGCATTCTTAAATGATCATCAGTTTCAACAGACATGTCAACATGACATCTCTCCATCAAGAATTTTGAATCAGATGTTAAAATAAAAACACTTCTCTTTATCTTCTCATAATATGTTATCCCAGTATCTGTTCTGCTACATGAGAGAAGACTATGTTTAGATTTGTTAAAGTTCAAACAGAGCACAGATACCCTTGTCTTGGAGACTCTGTGGCAAAATGTAACACAGGAGGAAGAAGAGAAGACATGCAACTGAAATGGAATTGCACATTCTGAGAACTCTGGGACTTTGAAGATGTTCTCAGAATAGCAGCATCTGCATGTTGTGATATTGTTCTATGCCATGAAATATTGATGCTTCCAGGGAAGAATGTAATGTCTAGAGACACTGCAGAAGCAGCTTAGGGACAGTGTTTTTGTTCTCCTTGAATACTTTTTATGCTGTCTGCCAAGATTGTAGAAAACCATTTTCTTGTTTTGGTCGAATACAAAAAAAGCCATTTTCTAGAAATTTGCCTATAAATAGCTCTTTGATACTTTCAGTTTCATTGTGAGCTGTGCTATCAGAAATACCTATTCAAGTAATCTTGCATTGAACTAAGAGAATGTTTTCCTGCTTGGAAAACTTTTATACTATGTCACTTCGAAACACAATGTGTGGAAGTGTGTGGAGGTTGGAGGGGGACAAGGAGAAGTGACCTGTGAGTTGAAGCCTCCCTATTGTTTTTCAAGATCAGTGTATGGCAGTCTTCTCATAAATCTATGAGCAGGCTGGTCACTTTAGGAAGCTAAGTATGAATTGCTCATCAGGACTGATGCCATGGCCTGGATTCATTTTTTAAAAAATTTCTTCTCCAAACAGCAATTGTAATGATTTTTTTAATGCTCAATCAGGTATTTCATTTAATTTTTAATTTTTTTAATTAAAAATTTTATTTTTATCTTTACAGACTGCATTTTGAGTCATTGTGCACAAATGGGGTACAACTTTTCATTTCTAGGGGTTGTACACAATGTAGATTCACATCATTCATGTAATTATACATATACATATGGTAATACTGTGTGTTTCATTCTACTATCTTTCTGACCCCACCCCCTATCACCCCGTCTTCCTCTACACCACCCAAAGTTCCTTCATTCTTCTCTTCTCCCCACCACCCCCCTCGTTATATATTATCGTCATCCATTTATCAGAGAAAACATTCGGCCTTTGGGTTTTTGGGCTTGACCTATTTCACTTAGCATGATATTTTCCAACTTCATCCATTTACCTGCAAATGCCATAATTTTATTCTTCTTTATGGCCAAGTAATATTCTATTGTGTATATATACCACAGTTTCTTTATCTATTCATCTGTTGAAGGGCATCTAGGTTGGTTCCATAATCTAGCTATTGTGAATTGAGCTGCTATGAACATTGATGTGTCTGCATCACTGTAGTATGCTGATTTTAAATCTTTTGGGTATAGGCCAAGGAGTGGAATAGCTGGGTCAAATGGTGGTTCCATTCCAAGCTTTCTAAGAAATCTCCATACTGCTTTCCAGAGTGGCTGCACTAATTTGCATCCCCACCAGCAATGTATGAGTGTGCCTTTTCCCCCAAATCCTCCCCAATACCTATTGTTGCTTGTGTTCTTGATAATTGCCATTCTAATTGGGGTGAGATGGAATCTTAGGGTGGTTTTGATTTGCATTTCTCTTATTACTAGAGATGTTGAACATTTTTTCATATAACTGTTGATTGCTTGTAGATCTTCTGTGAAGTGTCTGCTCATTTCCTTAGCCCATTTGATGAGTGGGTTATTTGTATTCTTGGTGTAAAGATTTTGAGTTCTTTAGAGATTCTGGAGATTAGTGCTCTATCTGAAGTATGAGTGGCAAAGATTTTCTCCCACTCTGTAGGCTCTCTCTTCACATTGCTGATAGTTTCCTTTGCTGAGGAAAAGCTTTTTAGTTTGAATCTATCCCAGTTGTTGATTCCTGCTTTTATTTCTTGCACTGTGGGGTTCTTGTTAAGGAAGTCTGGTCCTAAGCCAACGTGATGGAGATTCGGGCCTATGTAATGATTTTTAAAAACAAAATTCATGTCATTTTTTTCTGCACAATAGTCTTAGAACCTTCCCATTGCAGTTAGGGTAAAGCCAATCTCACCTTGTGACCTCCAGACCCTGCTCAGTCTGGCTTCTGCCCATCGTCCTCAGGCCAGGCCTCTCAGCATTGCCACACAGCCCTCACGCAGGCACCAAGCAGGCCAGGCTCTTCTCCAGTTAGTGCTTTTGCAAACTCCCCTCTTTCTGGAACTCACTCCTCATTGCTGTCCTGAAACAAATTGTATTGTAAAAATTCACCTTAACTCTGTTTTTATCTGATGCATCTCTGCCCGATTGTCTAGATTGGTCTCCTTTCTACACTCTCTCATGGTTCCTTCCATTATTCCTTCACTTCCTTGGAAATGTAAGCATTACATTTCTTGATATGATATTTGTTAATGTTTTACTTCTAAAGTTAGGGAAAAAAAAAAAAGCAGAATTAGCATAAGGACTGTGGCTGCTTTGTTACCTACCGTATCTCCAGTGCCTTTCCAGAGTGCAGCACATGGCCAGCTGTCAACAAGCTATCAATGCAGTCATGTTTGAATGTGCATGATCTATCATGCTGCATGTGATTTTGACTCTTCACCACTTGGCCTTTTGACCTTACAAGAGGAAATATAGAAACTCTTTTCCATGATGCTCCATACATTATCTCATTCACTCAAGTTCATGTTACTCATTTGTTTTTTCCTGAAGCAACCTATTATTTTGTGTACATTATTATTGTCATCGTCACCCTCACTATTTCTTCTCATTAGGTTTGGTTTTGGTGATTTTATAACCCCAAAGAAACACTTATCTCTGTGAGATAAGTATATTGTACCAAAGGCAGTAAGATTAAGGTTACTGCTTAGGTACGGTAGGCATCTTTAGTGAGAATTTTGGATTCTATTCTATTTTCAATTACTTATAGAAATTATTCTCAATGAAAAATAAAAAAGAATTATAAGAGACTTTTTATGACAGTAATATTTTGAAGTAGGTAACACGAAAACTCACTCATTCTAAAGAATTAAATATTTAATAAATTTTATTACTCATTGGTAAGACAATAGAAAAAAAAAACTGTGAGGCCTGGGGAATTATAGCATGGATCATGTTGCCTTTATCTTTTCTCCAGGAATATAGCAATTTAAATGTGTTGGGAACTGAATGAGACATCTTTCTTAGATATTGCTCTATCCTTTTTTCCCAGCACTCATAGCTGTTTTGATCTGGAACATCTGTTATGAAACAGGAATATGCTTAGAGAGAGATGATTTTTATTTTCCCAATTCATTATTTCTCAGGGAAGGAGATTTTGCCCTCAGAGCACATTTGACAATGTCCAGAGATATATTGGGTTGTCACAACTGGATAGTTTGCACAACAGATGCTGGTGGAATCAGGTGGGACCAGGAAGCTGCTAATGGTCCTTCAATTTACAGAATAGCTACCATGCAGGGAAGGATGCTGCCCAACATCCGCTGAGAAACTATTTTGTAGAGAGATGAAAAAGAATGAACTACTGTGAATACCAGAGGATGACTCTCACAAGGGTAATCTTGGGTAAAAGAAGCCAGAAAAGATTTCATCATTATGCCATAGGAAGCTAAGAAATAAGTGGTAGTCTATGCAGATATTTCAGAATACAGGTTGACATTTGGATATTGAGTGTGAGGGAGGCTTCTAGAATTCTAGGACTGCTCTATATTTTGATGTAGATTGCAATCAGTTTATATAGAAATATATTTTTGTAGAATTCTTCCACCTGAAGAACAAATTTCACTTTTTTGGGGGTGTGTGTGTGTGTGTTTTGTCTATTTAGTGATACAATTTACCCCAGTAATGTGATCCTAGATAGGCCTGATGTTTCTATGCATTCTGGCTCTTTAGACACAGAAATCACACACTTATGTTCTGTGAGATACAAATGTGTTGCTAAAATCACTAGTTTTAAGCATAACTGTGCCATATGATAGTTTTCAAAGACTATAGAATCTCAATACATATGTAGGTGATCAGAGTTCCTTAAAGCCCTCATCAAAACACTGCCTCAAGCTATAAACAAAACTATTACCAACCTTGCAACATCTCTATCAACTCAGCTGATAGAGGACCTGTGGAGATTGCCATGTAAATAAACTCTGAAGGAATGTGTCCACTTGAGGAATTAAGAAAATGAATTAGTGGAAAATAACTCAAAGTGCACATGTGAAATATGAGTGACAAAGATTTTCTCCCACTCTGTAGGCTCTCTCTTCACATTGCTGATAGTTTCCTTTGCTGACAAAGAAGCTTTTTAGTTTGAATCTATCCCAATTATTGATTCCTGCTTTTATTTCTTGTGATTTGGGAGTCATGTTAAGGAAGTCTGATTCTAAGCTGACAATGAAGATTTGGACCTACTTTTTCTTCTATAAGGTGCAGGGTCTCTGGTCTGATTCCAAGGTCCTTGATCCATTTTGAGTTTAGTTTTGTGCATGGTGAGAGATATGGGTTTAGTTTCATTCTGTTGCATATGGATTTCCAGTTTTCCCAGCACCATTTGTTGAACAGGCAATCTTCTCCATTGCATGTTTTTGGCTCCTTTGTCTAGTATGAGAAAATTGTATTTACTTGGGTTTATCTCTGTGTCTTCTATTCTGTTCCATTGATCTACCTGTGTATTTTGGTGCCAATACCATGCAGTTTTGTTACTATTGCTTTGCAGTATAGTTGGAGTTCTGGTATTGTGATACCCCCTGCTTCATTCTTCCTGCTAAGAATTGCTTTAGCTATTCTGGGTTTCTTATTTTTCCAAATGAATTTTATGATTGCTTGCTCTATTTCTATGAGGTACATCATTGGGATTTTAATTGGAATTGAATTGAATCTATATAGCACTTTTGGTAGTACGGTCATTTTGACAATATTAATTCTTCCTATCCAAGAACATGGGAGATCTTTCCATCTTCTAATGTTTTCTTTAATTTCTTTCTTTAGTGTTCTGTAGTTCTCATTGTAGAGGTCTTTCACCTCTTTTGTGAGATTGATTCCCAAGTATTTTAATTTTTTCTAGGCTATTGTGAATGGGGTAATTTTCTTTAATTCTCTTTCAGAGGATTCATTGCTTATGAATAAAAATGCATTAGATTTATTAGCATTGATTTTATATCCTGCTACTTTACTGAATTTATTTATGAGTTCTAGAAGTTTTCTGGTGGAATTTCCTGGTTCCTCTAAATATAGAATCATGTCATTGGCAAATAGGGATAGTTTGAGTTCTTCTTTTCCTATTTGTATCCCTTTAATTTCTTTGGTCTGTTTAAATGCTCTGGCTAGAGTTTCAAGGACAATGTTGAATAGAAGTGGTGAAAGAGGGCATCCCTGCCTTGTTCCAGTTTTTAGGGGGAATGCTTTCAGTTTTTCTCCATTTAGAATGATATTGGCCATAGGCTTAGCATAGATAGCCTTTACAAAGTTGAGGGATGTTCCTACTATCCCTATTTTTTCTAGAGTTTTGAGCACAAAAGGGTGCTAGAGCTTATGAAATGCTATTTCTGCATCTATTGAAAAAACATACGATTCTTAACTTTAAGTCTGTTGATACGGTGAATTACATTTATTGATTTCCAGATGTTGAACCAACCTTGCATCCCTGGGCTAAAACCCACTTGATCATGGTGTGCTATCTTTTAATATGCTTTTGTATGTGATTTGCTAAAATTTTGTTAAGAAGTTTTTCATCTATTTTCATTATGGAAATTGGTCTGAAAAATTCTTTCCTCGATTTGTCTCTCTCTGGTTTTGGTATCAGTGTGTTATTAGCTTCATAGAATGAGTTTGGAAGTGTTCCCTCCTCTTCTATTTCATGGAATTCTTTGAGGAGTATTGGAATGAGCTCTTCTTTGAAGGTTTTGTAGAACTTGGCTGAGAATCTATCTGGTCCCGGACTTTTCTTGACTTGGTAGAAGTTGGTAGGCTTTTGATGACTTCTACTTCAGTGCTTGAAATTGATCTATTTAAATTGTGTATGTCCTCCTGATTCAGTTTGGGTGGATCATATGTCTGTATGTTGATGTCTTTGAGATTTTCTATTTTGTTGGAAATTTTCAAAATAGCTTCTATTTATGTTTTGTATTTCAATTGTGTCTGTTGCAATATTTCCTTTTTCATTCTGAATTTTAGTAATTTGAGTTTTCCCTCTCTTTCTCTTTGTTAGTGTGGCTAAGGGTTTATCAACTTTGTTTATTTTTTCAAAGAACCAAATTTTTATTCTGTCTACTTTTTCAATTGTTTCTTTTGTTTCAATTTCATTGATTTTTAGCTCTGATTTTTAACTATTTTCTGTCTTCTACTACTTTTGGTGTTGATCTGTTCTTCTTTTTCTAAGGCTTTGAGCTGTAGTGTTGGTGGTTTATTTGTTGACTTTTTCTTCTTTTATTGAATACGCTCCATGAAATGAAATTTCCTCTTAGTACTGCTTTCATAGTATCTCTGAGATTTTGACATATTGTATCTTTGTTCTCATTTACCTCTAAGAATTTTTCTATTTCCCCCCTGATGTCTTCTGTTATCCATGTATCATTCAATAGTGTATTATTTAATCTCCAGGTGTTGGAGTAGTTTCTGTTTTTTTTATTTTGTCATTGATTTCTAATTTCATTCTATTATGATCTGACAGAATACAAGGCAGTAGTATCTCTATCTTTTTTTATTTGCTAAGAGTAGCTTTGTGGCATAACATATGGTCTAGTTTAGAGAAGGACTCATGTGCTGCTGAGAAGAAACTGTATTCACTCATTGATGGATGGAATATTCTATATATGTCTGTTAAGTTTAAATTATTTATTGTGTTATTAAGACCTGTGGTTTCTTTGTTCAATTTTTGTTTGGAGGATCAGTCCAGTGGTGAGAGAAGTGTATTAAAGTCACCTAGTATTATTATGTTGTGGTCTATTTGGTTCCTGGAATTGAGAAGGATTTGTTTGACGTACACAGATGAGCCACTGTTTGGGGCATATATATTTATGATTGTTATGTCTTGCTGATTTATGCTTCCCTTAAGCACTATGAAATGTCCTTCTTTATCCCTTCTGACTATCTTTGGCTTGAAGTCCACTTTATCTGATATGAGAATGGATACTCTGGTTTTTTTGCTGAGTCCATGTGCATGATATGTTTTTTTCCCATCCTTTCACCTTTAGTCTGTGGGTATCTTCAAGATGAGTCTCTTGAAGACAGCATTTGTTGGGTCTTTCTTTTTAATCCAATCTTCCAATCTGTGTCTTTTGATTGATGAGTTCGGGCTATTAACATTCAGGGTTATTATTGAGATGTGATTTGTATTCCTGGTCATTTTGGCTTATTTTTTGTTTTTAACTTGACTTCATTTCTCCTTTGTTTGTTTTTTGCTTTAGGGTAGTTCCTCCCTTTGTTGACCTACATTGTTGTTTTTCATTTCTTCCTCATGAAATATTTTGCTGAGAATGTTCTGTAGCACTAGCTTTCTATTTGTAAATTCTTTTAGCTTTTGTTTATCATGGAAAGATCTTATTTTGTTCTCAAATTGAAGGTTAGTTTTGCTGGGTATAAGATTCTTGATTGGCATCCATTTTCTTTCAGAGCTTGAAAAATGCTGTTCCAGGCCCTTCTAGCTTTTAGGGTCTGGGTTGAGAAATCTGCTGATATCCGTATTGGTTTCCCCCTAAATGTAATTTGATTACTTTCTCTCGCAGACTTTAAAATTCTATCTTTATGTATGTTAGGTATATTCATTATAATGTGCCTTGGAGTGGGTCTGTTGTAATTTTGTACATTTGGTGTCCTATAAGCCTCTTGTATTTGATTTTCCATTTCATTCTTCAGATTTGGGAAATTTTCTGATATTATTTCATTGAATAGATTGTTCATTCCTTTGGTTTGTTTCTTTGTGCCTTCCTCAATTCCAATAATTCTTAAATTTGGTCTTTTCATGATATCCCATAATTCTTGGAGATTCTCTTCATGATTTCTTATCATCTTCTCTGTTTGGTCAACTTTGTTTTCAAGATTAAATATTTTATCTTCAATGACTGAGGTTCTGTCTTCCAGATGTTCTATCCTATTGGTTATGCTTTCTATGGAATTTTTAATTTGGTTTATTGTTTCCTTCATTTCAAGAATTTCTGGTTGGTTTTTTTTTCAGAATCTCCATCTCTTTATTGAAATGATCCTTTGCTTCCTCATTTGCTCTTTTAACTGTTGATTGGTGCAATCATTCAATGCCTGCATTTGCTCTCTTATCTCATTGCTTGCTTCTCTGATCATTTTAACTATGTACATTCCGAACTCCCTTGCAGACATTCCTTCTGCCATGCTGTCATTGGATTTTATTGATGTAGCATCTAGGTTTGTTCGGGACACTTTCTTCCCTTGTTTTCTCATATTGCTCATGTATCTTCCCCTCTCCAGTAGCCTGAAATCTTGGAGGAACTTACAATGCAGTGACCCAAAAAGTATGAGCTTTCCTCAGTATCCTGGATGTGATGATGTAACTCCCTAAAGTCTAGACTTTCATTGTTTGTATGTCAAATGCCCATTAAGTGATTATTAACTTTTTCCCAATTCCATTGGCAAGCATTATATTTGGCTGCGGTAACACAAACATTTATATCCAGCATGGCATCTAAGTCTCTGCTTAAATTTGAGAGTGACAAGCTCATTTCCTATATTTATGACAGTAGCTTCCAAAACATCAAATTTAGTCTCAATCTTTTCATTAACATTTATGTGATTGTGTAAAGCTTTAGAAGAATTTTGAGCCAAATTGTTAAGAAGATGGACATTTTGAATGTCTTGGGATAAGGTTACAGAAGCTATCACAGTAGAAGCCAAAAAAGATATTAAAGTGACTACTCCAAGTATAATAAGACCAATAGTATGCTGGGGTCTGCTTAACTGGGCAGGCATCTGTAGTAAGACTTGAACTCCATCATCGGAATACCATGGATCTGTATGTAAGCTAGGAGTAAAACAAAGAAGGGTTGACATAGTAGAAGTACTCACTTTCTTTGTTATACCTACTGATGCAGTTGGTCAGATTACATCTCTTACAAGTTACATAATATTTTTTTACAAGTTACATAATATTTTAAAAAATTCTTTTTACCTTTACTTTTCCAGAAATTAAAACATAAGGCAGTTGAACACTGGCCTGCAGGCCATAGCAGGAAGCCTCTTTGCAACGTCTGTCTATAAAGGCAGGTAAGGGGCCATCTGTATAATGGGTAAAATCTGAGGCAGCTATCAAATGTCACAAATCTTTTTGCATGTCACTACCACTGAAAGTCAGGACATTACCAAAAATCCTCTAGGAGTCATAGAATCCTGATGTAGCTGTCTCTTATCAATTCTTGGAGATCAATACAAAATATATCCACCACTGCCAGAAACTTTATGCTGCACTGGCAAGACATTTGCACATTCCATCCATTTGGAATGGTACCAAATTCTATTGCAGAATGATTAGGGCAGTAAGGTAGTGGTGGATGCTCTGTGGGAAAGGTTGGCTTGTTGTGGGGAAGTCCAATTTTAGTAACTCTCCTGACATATGCTGTTATATTCCAAGGGTCAGTGTGATTAGCTGCTCTGGCTCCCCCATATTGCAGCTCTTCCTCTAAGGTTACTTGTAAACAGCCAGCATGTTTATCATGGGACCAACATATATCCACTGTATCCAATAGAATTCAAACCAGTTGCATGAGCAGGGATAATGCTGTTGTCTGTAAAACCTCCCACCATGTGAGTATCATTAGTAAATACTGGAATGGATTCTGCAGTCCACACAGCTGGGTGTACTGGGAATGATCCACAGGTGGATGTGGGAAATAGATCCAATAAGTTTCCCCATGAACTCTACTTACCTGACAGCTCAGTAAAGACAACATAATCACAAACATAGTGGGTGGAGACTTAGAGCCTCCCTGCTGTTAATTATCTGTTCAGCCTGATGTGTCAGGTTCTTTAGTTGTCTGAACTGCAGCTTGAATTCTTCCATGATGAATAGCACATTCAGGTACCCAGGTAGGATGAGCTGCAGCTTCTGGAAAGATACAAGCATAGCCTCTGCCCCATATTATTAGTGAATCTGGCCTATTATATTGTCCTGTTTATAAGTTTCTCCATCAGAATAAGTCTGATGGGCCTACTGTAGTAGGAGCTATGTGTTGCTCAGCAGCAGTGAGACCTTTAAAATCACAATTTAAAAAATTTAAACAGGAGAGCATGACTCAAACAATTTTGCAGGGTCCTATCTCCCTCTTTTGTTTTCATAAAATTGTTGAAAAGAAGAGCTGGTATAAGCTGGAATTTTAGAGAATGGCCCAGCACTGTAAAAGTATTTAAACAGTAAGAAATGAGTAAATGGATATTGTTGTTTAATTGGGAAAATGAGTAACAGTCACCTATTAGGCATATAATAACGGCTAAAGTCAATGTTAATGTTGAACTAAAAGTGGTACCACAGTAAATGAGGCTCAACCCCCATCAATTATATGATTTGACTTTTGTCTTTAATAATAAACTGAGCAAAAAATTATGAAATGGGGTCAGTATAAATACTGAAAGTCAGACTTACATCTTGTTCATCCTATAGGTGATGGTCTTATTATCTTAAAAGAACTTAGGCTGTTATGTTAGAAATTATACTTGCATAAGGCATTAACAGGCAACAATTACAAAGTTTATAAGAAAAATACAAAGTGAAATTAATAAGAGTTAAAAACATTTAATTTGTACTGTTGCTATGAATCAAGGAACATGAGTTTTTTAAAATTTTTAGTTAGTTTTATATATAGTATTTTTGTTTAAGATTACAGTAATTTTTGTTACAAAAGTCTATCTTTTGAACAATTTTAAATGAACTTGAATGGTCATCTTAACATGGAATAAGGTACAAGGCAGAGCTTTAACTTAGGTGATGTGGCCTCTTGATAATCTTAGGTAAGGTGTTATACTTTTGAAACTAATCTGTCTCTTTTTTAAATATTATTTTATTAATTTTTTATATATCAATTTTGAATCAATATGAATCACTTAACATAATTTAACATTACATTTGAAACATGAATCAAATAAGTTAAGAGAGCTTTTAGCCTCCTTTTGAGTAAAAGCGCAAAATGTTTTGATATCTCATATTGTCAACCTTTAAATAAACCAGGTTCTCTTTATTGATTTTTAAAATGTATTTAGGTTTACCTCTCAGTGTAGAGAGTAACAAAAAATTTTATAACTTATGACAGATTTTTTGATTTAATTATAAAGCATTAAATGACATAAGTAGATTTTAAACCAAATTTGTTATTTTTATAGAAATCTGTAAGCGATTGCCATAAATAGAAAACTTTAGTTTGTAGAGTATCTGCTTGGTAAAATGTTCTTTAAAATCTTATACTTTGAAGAATTGTATATTTGGGAGATAAGAATACATTTAGTATACAAATAAGCCCTATAGGTAATGGTTTTATTATCTTAAATTATCTTAGGTTAATTACCCTGATGTTCCTATATTAACCAAATTTAGCTTTTCCAAAAACAATTTGGAATCTGGAATGTAGCATAATACTTTAAAATAGCAGTTGTTGTTTAACCAGAATTGTACAAATCTTAATTCCTTTAAGACTAGTTTTTCTAAATATTAAAACTTAACAGACACAAGAAATTATTCTGTTGGAATGAGAGTAAATTAATGTTTAAGTAATTCTTATTACTTTAACATATAAAGGGCTAAACTTTTGTTTTATATTAGTACATTAATAGTTGACTTGTATCTGGAGAAAGAGTCAGGATTTTTTTCTCTCCCTGCCTTTTAATCAGCAAGCTACAAATATCTATGTAAAGAGCTGCCCCTTTTTGTTATCTATTTTTGTAAATAGATTTTATGCCAGAAACTCAGCACAAAGCCATCCTGGTAGATTAGGAGTTTTTCTTTTAAAAAGAAGAAAAAATCCTTAAATAACTTTAGCCGATTGTATTAATGATATATAGCCAATTTAATTACATATAAGCTTTTTGAAATTTATTTTCCACAAATCCTTTTTTAAATTTACATAGACATTTACAACTTTTTATTTTAAGAACGAAATTTTTAGACTTTGTATATAAATCACACCTGACAGAATCTTAACTCCCAGAAATTCCATTTTTAGTGATAATAGAGAAACAAAGGAATCTCAAACCCTTTTTATTAACCAATTTCTAAAATCACATCTAATGTTTAAATATATTTTAGTTAAGAGTGCTTGATTTTATGTTTAGCATTTGATGTTTTAGCACTTTAACTTTGTTAATTAGATGTCTCCTTTAACAAACACATTTATGAAGATTAATTCCAATTATGCTAAATTTAATTTACTTATTTTTAACTGTAAAAACAAAGATATGAAACACATATAGTTAGCAGCATTAACCATCTCTTTCTTGCTGAAGAAAATTGTTAGATGCAATGGATATTACATTTTAAATATTTGTAGAAACCAATACTTTATTAATTGACCATCTGGTGAAACTTGTGAGTTAGTAATTTTAAAGATCTTTATATCTTTATATCTCTGTTTACCCAATTTAAAACAAACTTCTTTTTTTTAAAATTTTTTTTAGATGTTGATAGATCTTTATTTATTCATTGATTTATATGTGGTGCTGAGATCAAACCCAGTGCCTCACACATGCTAGGCAAGTGCTCTACCACTGAGCCATAACTCCAGCTCCCAAACTTCTTTTTAAGTCATTTAAATTAAAAAAACTTTGGACACTTTGTAAATTTAATTTATGAGCACTCATTTATATGTCAATTTTAATACCACGTACATAATATATGGACACACATAACAATACAAGACACTGAACACATACACAAACAAGAAACAAAGATTTCATAACTTGTAAGTGTAGCTCACAGCTAGGAGGTAATTTATAGATTTTTATTAAAGCATCTGTTAGATTCAATCTGTTAGAAATTAATCAATCAGATTTTTACATCATGACTTAATTATAGAGCAAGCCTGTGTAGATGGAAATGCCAGGTTTAAGATCTACAACCATGAGGACACTGAAATAAAAGATTTCAGATTGCTGGTTTTTGTCCTGATAATTGTCAGATTCATCCCAGCACAGTCATCCATAGAAAAATTGGCCTTTGAACAAATACATTGTAAAAACCTTTATAGTTAGATAAAATGAAGCTGATTAGAAAAATACATTAATTTAGGTATGCAAGATCAAATGTGAATTCACCATAAAATCATGAGTTCAGGCTTTTTTTTTTTTTTTTTTTTTTATAGGAGAATCTGTAGATGCTCTAGTAAAGGGGCATGTAGAACATCTTTATTAGCTTAGAGTTTAAGTTCAAATTACAGTCAGTTCAGATGTTTAAAGAATGTGGGACTCTGTAAAATCCTCAGAAAGGGTTTTTAAGAAAAGGAAAATATGTACATTTAGAATTTTTTCATTTTTCTCTCCTAGTGCTGTAGGATTAGAGAGGGGCTTGTTAACCAGTGTAGTAAGGACAGTCAGCTAAACTAGAGTAGAAGAGGCTCAGATTTCAAGTTAGAAACAGTTTGAATTTAAAAAGGACTCTTTTCCCCCTGTGGTCTTAAGTCTGCAGGATTCTCTGAAAACGTGGTGCCTTAGTTTATATTTTTTATGGAAACCTTATCCCAGTAAGGTTGCAACCAAGGAGGCAAAAGCAGTCTGTTTATATGTGCCTGCTGCAGACTTTTTCTAAAAACTGCAGCCAGAGTTTTAATTTTTTTTCTTCCTTTACCCTCTGCCTGCTTACAAAAGACGAAGGCTACTGCTGAGAAGGGGAGGGGCTGGAAGAAACCCCAGGAGGCTGAAGGTTCTTGGTTAACTGTCTTCAGACCTCAAAGGCAATTTTTTTTTGCATCCCCTATTATCAGTTACTTGGAGTCCTTATGAACTTGTTTGACTTCAGAAACCAGCCTCTCTTCAAAGGCAATTTTACAGACAGAATCAAGTCAGAAGATGACCATTACACACTGTGCTGAGATGGATCTAGACAATCTCATATTAAGGACCACAGAGTACAAGTTCCCATGGAAATCTTGCCTGATACCTCAGCCACCTACCTAACTTGCAGCTCCCTACCAAGCTCCATGACTCTGTCTCTACTGCTCCCTTCTCAAGGAAACAAAGAAAAGTTTTAATAACAATTTCTAAAAACTGCACCAACTGCCTTCTTTAACTTAAGCATTGCAACACAGAGTGAGCTCTCCCTTTTCAGTTTAGTTATAGAATGTTCCAGGTTTTACACCGAGCTATATAAAATTTTACTTCTCCCCTTCCTTTAACCAATGCTTATCACTTTTTGAGGAGTGTCCTACTCACCTTAATGATTGGGAGTACCCACAAGAGTTCAAGACCCTGTCCCAGACATCACTTACCACAACCCATGCAATGTTACCTGAGTTTCCTGAACTCAGGACAGGTGAGAGGATTAGAAAGAAAGGTAAAGAAACACACAAATATAGGAAAGATAACTCAGTGGATCACCGGAGTTCCTGGTAGGAGAATGCTGGTTGACCATGAGGATGCTCTGCATGTTTATTAAATAGATTTAACCATCTAAAGAATTTATTATGAGAAAGCTTCTTCAAGATAAACAAGAGCCAGACTGTGAGCAGGAACAGTCCAATTATAACCTTATCAGCTAGCACCTATATCTCGTCTACCTTAGGCAGCTGGCATCTCAAATCACAGGATGAACTGTTTCCCCCTCAATTTGTTTAAATACTAACTTCCAATACCTCAGAATGTGACCTTGTCTGGAAATGGGCTCAGTTCAGATGCAATTGGTTCAGATGAGGTCATGAGGTGGGTGCTCAGCCACTGTGGCTGGTATCCTTATATAAATGAAAAACCTGGACTCAGGCATGCACCCTGAGAGCGTTGGATGAGGTAAAGGCAGGGGTGGGGTGATGCTTCTGACAAACCAAGGAATACCAAAGACTGCCAGGAAATGCCCAGAAGACAGGAGAGACATTGAATACATTCTTCCTCACAGCCCTTGGGAGGAAATGACTCTGCTTAACCTTTGATCTTTGGCTTTCAGCCTCCAAAACTGTAAAAGAATCCATTTATGTTGTTTAAACCACCTAGTTTTTAGTACTTTAAAGCAACACAGGGAAATTAATTCACTGGTGAAAGTTTACAAGACATTTTATGAAGTACAAAGACAGAAGATTCAGCAGTAGAGGCAAATGCTCACTTTGTAAGAACTATTTGCCAGAGCAGATCCAGTATCAGGAAATTAAAGAGAACCTGGAACCCAATGGATTATTAGGCGTGAGTCCCAGGGACATAAGGAACATCTGTAGGCCTTATATAATGTTTGGACCCAGATAACCCTATGAAGTGACTTTTGCTGTCAGAGAGATTACAGGCCTGGCATGGTTATAAACCACACTGCTATGTTATTAACACAAACTACCAGTGACTCATAGAATTTTATTCTGACCTTTGTTAGCTAAAAGCTAAAAATGAAGTTCTACAGATTTCCACTAGGTGACGGAATTGGCAAAGGTAAGCTTTGAATTGTTTTCTGTAAAGGTGCTAGAAAGTTTTGGAAAGATGAAAAGAATTAACCATGATCCTGAGAACCAGTATACCTAACTTTAAATTGTAAATATTTCGAGGAATATATCCATAAGACTTGAAGCACGTAGGTAGGATGGGAGAAGAGCTGAAAAAAAAAAAAAAAAACAACTTCTCAAACACTGGACGGAAGCTGGAGAAATCAAGGCTACTGATATCTATATACTATGAGCTATGAATAAAACTCTATTCAAAGAACTCAAGGTCACAGCCAAAAAAAATAGCAACTAGTAATAATAATGAGGATAAGAAAAGGCCAGAATACAGATGGCGGTTTATATAATGTATATTACATATACATTATATGAACTTCAAAATGAATATTTAGATGTTTTAACAACCATAGTGATACTTAGTATTCTTCATTTCTTAGCATTTACATCACTTCCTGAATGTCTTTTTTGTTTAAAATGCATATCTATTCTTTCCTGCCTTTCCTACTTTGTGTTTATCTTGTGCATCATAACTGTTGGCTGCTCATGTTTCCACAGGATTCAGTGACTTCTCAGGATGGCACCATGACTTCCCAAAGGCAGAGACATGCTCCAGTTGACAGGGGAAGAAACCAGTGCACATCTGATTCCTTTGAGGCTCCATACTATGCTAATTGATCAGATCCCTTTGCATTGAGTCAGAAACAATCTGAAACACTTTAGGAAAAAGGCAAATTTATTAGAAAGCTCACATTACATGGGAAGAGCAGAAGTGTGGTCAGACCCAGAGGTGACTGTGGAAGCCAGCATGAATTTGAGCAGCATGGGGCTTTGTTTCATTTCTGTTTGCTTTTCCTCATAACAGATGAAACAGTCACATTTCCCAGCTTTACTATTCAGAGGAACTGAGAGTCGAATAATTTTTAAAAAGTTACTACTATTGCTTGACTTAAAAAAAGGTCTATTAAACAGGGCACCTGTAATTCCAGTGACTCTGGAGGCAAAGGCCCTAAGAAACTCAGTGAGTTCATGACTCAAAATAAAAAACAAAAAGGGCTGGGGATGTGGTTCAGTAGTGAACTCCTCTGGGTTCAATCCTCAGTAAAAAAGAACAAAACAAAACAAAACAAAACTATTAAGATATCATTCAGTGACTTTTAGCCAGACCTGGCGGCACGTGCCTGTAATTCTGTCTTGGGAAGTTGAGGCAGGAAGATTGCAAGTTCAAAGCCAGCCTCAGCAAAGCCTAGGTGCTAAGCAACTTAGTGAAACCCTGTGTATAAATAAAATGCAAAATAAGACTGGGGATGTGGCTCAGTGGTTGAGTGCCCCTGAGCTCAATCCCTGGTACTAAAAAAAAATAAAAATAAAAAAAAAAAAGATTTTCACACAGAATATATAAATAACTTTTAAAACTTAGTGAGAAGATAGTTCAATCTAAAATGAGCAAAAGATTTGACAGCCTCTTCATAGAAGATATAAAACTGGCTAAAAATCACGTTAAAGGATGCTCCACATGATTAGTTATCAGAGAAATTAAAATTAGAATCAGTGAGATGGCACAAGATACCCAGCAGAATGACCATAGATACCAAGTGCTGGCCAGGGTGTGGGGCAGCTGGAACTCTATACAACCTGCTGAGAATAGAAAACAGCACAACAGCTTTGGAAAATGGCTTGGCAGTAACTTAAAAATTAAGCATACATCTACCAAACAACCAGTGGTTCCATTATTAGGTAATTATCAAAGAGAATGAAAACCAATGTCCATATAATGGATTGTACACAAATGTTGTATAATAGTTTTATTCACAGAAGCCAAAACCTGGAGGCACCCAAAGCTCATCAACAGGTGAATAGAAAAGCAAATTATGATATATTCATATAGTACCTAGCAATAAAAAGGAAGGAACTACTGACATAGTACAACAGAAGTAAATTTCAAAATCATGAAAACCATAAACAAAAGTATATATTACATTCTTTGTATTTAGATAAAATACAAAAAAGTGCGAACTAATCTATGGTGGTGAAGAGGAAATCAGTAGCATGAAAGATGAATCCCAAAGGAACATGGGAAAACTTCTAGGGTCAGTGGAAATGTTCTGTATATTGATTGCAGCAGCAATTCCATGGTACATCCATCTATCAAATGATCATTGTGTTGTAATTCTAAAGGAATGCAGATTGTTATACCTTGATGAAACTCATATATAGAGTGGCCGTGATGTTGCAAAACATGCCCTCTTTCTTCCTCTGGGCAAAATGCTCCTCAAGCAAGCAGACCCTAACAAAAGCATCTCAGAGATTTAAGTTGCTTTCCAAGGTATGACTACACATAAAACAACAAAATAAAATCCAAACAGCCAAATTACTTTCTTTTGTCACTAGAAGGTAGAAATAACAGAATGTTCCACAGTGGTCAAAAGAACTGAAATTAACAGGAGTTGAAATGCAAGGTAGGGCAAGACGACTTAAAGACATACAAGGAAACAGCTAATTATAATGGACTCTAAGGTGTGTATATTTAACTGTAACTTGGAAGCAACACATATTTAATTGCTTTCTCTTATGAAGGTTTTTTCTGCATGACATATTGTAGCAATTTAACATTTGTTGACTGAACATTTAAATGAGTGAAAGGGAAGGAATTTAGACTCCCTTTAAGACATCATATACTATAGGAAAAAAACATGTACTTCAATGAAAAACCATGCACTGGCCATACTGAAATAGGTGGGCTATGGGGAGAGAAAAGAGAACCTTATTAGATGGAGACCCAGATTTCTCTGACCATGATCAGTCATGCTTGTCTCTTTGATTAAATGTATAAACCTCCAGTGCATGCTTGGACCAGGTCAATTATAACAAAATCATAATCCATTTAAATGTCACCAACCTACACAATGTGCTCACAATTAATTTAGACTGCTTAACTAGCAAGAACCATTCTGAACCCCAAATATCAAATGATTGACATGGGATTTGATTTTCACAAAAGCTTGCCTGGGAAATTGCACTTTTCTTTCCAGAAAATCCCACGTATAGTCAGAGAGTTCAGCCCTGGGTGGTCACTGTTCTTCTCTGGGAGGCAAGGAGCACTTCCACCCTGCCTAAGGGGTGTGTAGACCTTTGCTTTGCTGTCCTTTAGTACATCTTTGCTTTTGACACATTCTGAAATTCTTTTCAGCAGAGTTAAGAACCCACCTGGACAGAAGCGAGGTCACCTTTCCCTGTTGAAGCTGGTGACAATATATGAGTATAATACCCTTAGAGAGCTAATTCTAGCAGGGCTGGAATTTACCTGTGAGCTATTTTTTGGTTTTTAAAATTGAAGGTAATGGATAGGCAAATAAATTCTCATTCAGGAGTTTTGATTGACTTCCTCTCAGACTTGTGGAAAAACCAGTTTTGTCCTCATTTGAAATTCATTTTCTAAATCTCAAATACATGTGTGCTTTTTGAGTTTTCCTTTGAACTCATCCTAACATCTGTCTGTTTTCCTCACATAATTCAAGTAAAATAAAAACCTTTAAAGAATGTTTATTTTTATATTTGCATAAATCGCAATTTAACTTTTTCTGAGAATCATCTTTTAATAGTACAGAGAAACAGGCTAACCAGAAACAAGCATTTCTTGGAGCTTCCAAGCTGATAGCATGGGAAAATCATTAACTGGAATACCAAAAAAATATGGGGTTAGGTGAGCCAAGAACAAAAAGCTGGATTTATTCCCTTTAAAAATTAGGTCCCAGGAAAGATGTTGGAGGAGTAAGTGAATATTGCCCTCACCCATACTCACTAGGTGGGCCCTTTTGTCTGTCTAGACTGTGCAGTCTCCCTGCCCTCAGACACAGATAATTGCATCAGGGTTGGGCAGAGTCAGGTGAAACCAATCAGGACAATTCCTGGAATTGTGGATTTGAGATGAAGGGAGAGGTTAGGTTTTGCTGGGCACTAAACCAGGAAGACGGGTAAACCCGTACCTGGGGCAAGCATGTGCAGTTTCTCACAGACATCTCATGCCCTGTGCCCAAGTAACATCTGCCTCTGTTCTAATGAAAATCCCCAAGGTTATTTAGTGCACAGAGCTCTCAAGTCAGATGGATCTGGGTTCCAAATGAAACTTCAAAACTGCAAAGAAGGCAGGACATATGGATTCTCTGAAATCCAATTTCCTCATTTGTTAAAAAAGAAAATGAATGTCCCATGTCAGTACCCTAGCGATTAAATGAGGCAAGTGTGTAAATGGAAAAGCAGCTGTTGGCACATAATATATACCAAAAGCTAGTATCCACTAAGTGGTGAAGATCCTTATAGACACAAATAAGATGGTAAACTTTTTCTGAGAATCATCTTTTAATAGTACAGAGAAACAGGCTAACCCGGTTAACAGGTTGTGTATGGGCTGAATCTACAAAAAGTACTGTGTCCACATCAAAAAGAGAGGGTTGATTTCTTTAGGGCAGGACAGACTGCAGGAGAAAGAAAAGTTTTCTTTGTGCCTCTCTGATGGAATTTAAAATTTAAAAGTTCCTTTAAAAAAAAAAAAAAAGACTTTTTTTTTTTTTTTGAACAGTTTTAGGCTCACAGCAAAATTGAGAGCAAAGGACAGAGAGTTCCCATACACCACTTCAGCTCCCACACAAACTCCCCCACCAGCAACAAGCCACCCTCTGTTAGGCTGATCTTCAGGTAAGGCTTAGTCATTCAGATTGCAATTTTCGGGCCATTTAAATTTTCTACTGGCTATTAGTAATCGATTGACTCTGTTTCCTCAAAACATCTCCATATATTTGTCAAACTCCTTTTCTCTATCTCATTTTCTCCCTTTCTTTCATGTCTGTCATATACTGATCAATTTGTCTTCCTTTCTTCCTTCCTCCCACAGCCCCCTTTCTTTCTTTATTTCTCTTTTATCTTTCATATAGGGTCTATGTTGCCCAAGCTGGCCTCAAACTCTTGGGCTCAAGCTTTTTCCCCCTGCCAGCTTCCTGAGTAGCTGGCATCACAGGCATGTTCCAATGCCTCCACCCAGCCCCACCACCCAGCTCTATTATCAAATTTCTAGGCCTTAATATCTATGTGCTAAAACAGGGGATTGAGAGCAATTTTTCATCTAGGTTCCCTTGTTTTTTCTCTTCTTGCTATATAGCAGTACTTTTTTCTTTTTCATTAAAAAAAATTTACTTAAAATTACAGAATAATATATTTTCATGAAAAAAGCAAATAAAACAGAAAAGTATAGTCCATCCCACATTCTATTGCCTTCCTCAGAGGTGACCTTCATGATACATTTTTAATGATATTAAGGATAGTGTGGGTAAAGAGAAATTTCAAATGAAGATGGGTTTACATTAAATTGTCTGGCTGATTCTGATTACTCTTTCTTGTATTTGAGATGGAGTGTTGCTAAATTGCCCAGGATGGGCTTGAGCTTGCAATGTTCCTGCCTCAGTCTCCTGAGCAGTGGGAATTACAGGCATGGGACACCATAACCAGCTTCACTACTGCGCTTGTTAACACTAACACTGACCATTCATTTGCCCATCAATGGGAAGAATAACTATTTCTCTCTTTATATATGTGACTATATTAGATGCAAAGCCTCTGATGAACTGTAGGGACTTATTTGAGGAGATCCTTAAGATGGTACTACCATATTAGAAAAGGCTTCTCATTACTTAAAAGTTAAACATAAAGGTGTTACACAACCCAACCATTCTAATGGAAAGGGTTTGGAAAGGGTTGAATTGTATCTTAAATAATCTGAAAATATGAATAATGCATCGTCAGTGGTTCTTGCTGAGAATGAACATCAGAATCACCTGGAAATATTTTTAAAAGCACTCCAGACTTATAGGATAACTCCAAACTAACATATCTCAGGATGGTTCCCTGGCATGTGCAGTCTAACAAATCTCTCTGAATAGTAACTGTGCACTCATACATGCATGCTCACACACGCACCCTTCTTAGTACCTAGTTACTTAGGATCACCTTGGGTGACCACACCCTCTTCTATGGCTTTAATCAGTTTCTATGTTTGAGAGCACCTGGCATGAATCAAGGTACCATGTTGTCACTAAAGAGGAGGGGAGCAGCAAGATGCTTATGAGACAGAATTCATAGTATTTAAATGTAGAAGTTAATGATGGTTTTTATGAAAACCATTTTGAATGTACAGAAATGTAGAATGAGGGGGTTTTTCAAGATGGCGGACTAGAGGGCGGCTGCATTTCATGTTGCTCCAGGATGCAAGATTCAAAAGAGGAGATAGTGAGAGACTTGGGACCAACTCAAAGCCGCCGGGTGAGTCTCTTCCGTTGGGGAGGCGTCCTGGATGGGGCGGTAGCCCCAGAAGGCAGGGAACTTTGTGAAGTAGAGTTGCTCGGCGAGTCGCCCCTCCCCCCGCTGGAGCGGTGAACACGGACAACTGGGATCATCGTAGAGGAGGCTGCTCAGCACAGCGCTTGGACTCGGAGCAACCACTGGGGCTCCGGGCGGCTGCCTGAGGAGGAGCTGCGTGGCGAGCTGTTTGGACTCAGAACGACTGCTTCTGAACACCCATGGCCTGCCTGGAGGAGGAGTGCGGTGGGTCGCTTGGTCTAGGAGTGACTGCATCAGAGCCACAGGCGGTTGCCAGAGGAGGAGGCGAGTGGTGAGTTGATGGACTAAAAGCGACCGCTCCTGAACACCGGTGGCCTGCCTGGAGGAGGAGCGCAGTGGGTCACTTGGTCTTGGAGCCACTGCTCCTGAACACCCGGGGGGCTACCCCAAGAAGGAGGAGGAGGAACAGGGCGGGTGACTTGGACTTGGAGTGACTGCCTAGGGCTACGGGCGGTTGGCGGGAGGAGGAGACTCGAAGTGAGTTGCTTGGACTCCTAGTGACTGTGTCGGAAACCGGGCGGCTGTCCAGAGGAGGAGGTATGTGGCAGGTCTCTGGGTCTCGGAGCTATTGTACGGGGCTCCAGGTGGCGTCTCAGAGGAGGGGCTGCATAGCCAGGCGATTAGGTGCAGAGCAGGGTCCCAGGAGCTAGGTGGCTTCTTGCTGGAAGAGCCGCACAGAGACACGCCTAGGGGCAGAGCGAAGTTTCCAGGACTGAGGGCAGAGTCTCTGGGAGAGGCAGCCTAAGGAGACTCGCCTGCGAAGGGTGAGGCTCCCAGGCCCAGGAGGTAGGTCCGGGCCCCTGGGAACGTTGCAGGGGAAGATAGCCCAAACCAGGCAGTAGTTGTAGATTGAGGGGAACGTCTAGGAGGGGAACTGACCAGCGAGATCTCCCCACCGGGTGAGTCTTCCCTGCCGGGTGAGGTTTTCCCACAAGGATGGTAAAACCAGAGACACAGGCACAAACAGGGCTTGCCTCAGCCCGCAGCCTAGTTCCCTGTTGGATGACCATTGGTCAAAAGTGGAGGCACCTCTGCCCACTAGCGGGGAATATACCCCACCTGAGGGTCACCAACCCTAGAGAGGCAGCTTCTTCATGGAGCTCCGCATTATCAACTTCCTCCAAGACTTCAGGCTACTGAAGGATAAGAGGGGATATACTAGCAATCTTCAGGGACATTATAAGTTGATAGAGGAAATCTGCAATATCTTAATGACCCACTGATTCCTGAACAATATGAGAAAACAAGGGAAGAAAATGCCCCAAACAAATCTAGATGTTACATCAATAAAATCCAATGACAGCATGGCAGAAGAAATGACAGAAAGGGAGTTCAGAATGTATATAATTAAAATGATCAGGGAAGCAAACGATGAGATGAAAGAGCAAATGCAGGCATTGAATGATGAGATGAAAGAGCAAATGCAGGCATTGAATGATCGCACCAATCAACAGTTAACAGAGCAAATTCAGGAAGCAAAAGATCATTTCAATAAAGAGTTAGAGAGAGTGAAAAAAGAAAAAAACAGAAATCCTTGAAATGAAGGAAACAATAAACCAAATTAAGAACTCCATAGAAAGCACAACCAATAGGATAGAACAACTGGAAGACAGAACTTCAGATATTGAAGACAAAATATTTAACCTCAAAAACAAAGTTGAACAAACAGAGAAGATGGTAAGAAATCATGAACAGAATCTCCAAGAACTATGGGATATCATGAAAAGGCCAAATTTGAGAATTATTGGGATTGAGGAAGGCTTAGAGAAACAAACCAAAGGAATGAACAATCTATTCAATGAAATAATATCAGAAAATTTCCCAAATCTGAAGAATGAAATGGAAAATCAAGTCCAAGAGGCTTATAGGACTCCAAATACACAAAATTACAACAGACCCACACCAAGGCACATTATAATGAAAATACCTAACATACAAAATAAAGACAGAATTTTAAAGGCTGTGAGAGAAAAGAACCAAATTACATTCAGGGGGAAATCAATACGGATATCAGCAGATTTTTCAATCCAGACCCTACAAGCTAGAAGGGCCTGGAACAACATTTTTCAAACTCTGAAAGAAAATGGATGCCAACCAAGAATCTTATACCCAGCAAAACTTACCTTCAAATTTGATGATGAAATAAAATCATTCCATGATAAACAAAAGCTAAAAGAATTTACAAAAAGAAAGCCAGCATTACAGAACATTCTCAGCAAAATATTCCATGAGAAAGAAATAAAAAACAAAGAAGCAAATCAGCAAAGGGAGGAATTATACTAAAAGAACTGTCAAATAAAGGAGGAACCAAGATGTGTCAAAAAATAAATAAATAAATAAATAAAATTTTAAATATGAACCAAATGACTGGGAATACAAATCATATCTCAATAATAACCCTGAATACTAATGCCCTGAATTCATCAATCAAAAGACATAGACTGGCAGATTGGATTAAAAAGAAAGATCCAACAATATGTTGCCTGCAAGAGACTCACCTCATAGAAAGAGATACCCATAGACTAAAGGTGAAAGGATGGGGAAAAACATACCATGCACATGGACTCAGCAAAAAAGCTGGAGTATCCATCCTCATTTCAGATAATGTGGACTTCAAGCCAATGTTAGTCAGAAGGGATAAAGAAGGACATTTCATACTGCTTAAGGGAAGTATAAATCAGCAAGATATAACAATCATAAACATCTATGCCCCAAACAGTGGCTCATCCATGTATGTTAAACAAATTCTCCTCAATTTTAGAAACCAAATAGACCATAACACAATAATACTAGGTGATTTTAACACGCTTCTCTCACCATTGGACAGATCTTCCAAACAAAAATTGAACAAAGAAACCATAGATCTCAATAACACAATCAATAATTTAGACTTAACAGACATTTATAGAATATACCATCCAACCAAGAGCGAATACACTTTCTTCTCAGCAGCACATGGATCCTTCTCTAAAATAGACCATATATTATGCCACAAAGCTAATGTTAGCAAATACAAGAAGATAGAGACACTACCTTGTATTCTATCAGATCATAATGGATTGAAGTTAGAAATAAATGAAAGAGTAGAAAACAGAAACTACTCCAACACCTGGAGAGTAAACAATATGCTACTATATGATGAATGGATAACAGAAGATATTGGGAAGGAAATTAAAAAATTCTTAGAGGTAAATGAGAACAAAGAAACATCATATCAAAATCTCTGGGACACTATGAAAGCAGTACTTAGAGGAAAATTTATTTCATGGAGCGCATTTAATAAAAGAAGTAAAACTGAACAAATAAATGACCTAACACTACAGCTCAAAGCCCTAGAAAAAGAAGAACAGACCACCACCAAAAGTAGTAGAAGACAGGAAATAGTTAAACTCAGAGCTGAAATCAACGAAATTGAAACAAAAGAAACAATACAAAAAATTGACAAAATAAATAGTTGGTTCTTCGAAAAAATAAATAAAATTGCTAAACCTTTAGCCACACTAACAAAGAGAAGACGAGAGAAAACCCAAATCACTGAAATTTGGAATGAACAAGGAAATATCACAACAGACACGAGTGAAATACAAAACATAAATAGAAGTTATTTTGAAAACCTATACTCCAACAAAATAGAAAATTTCGAAGACATCAACAGGTTTCTAGAGACATATGAATTGCCTAAACTGAACGAGGAGGACATACACAATTTAAATAGACCAATTTCAAGTAATGAAATAGAAGAAGTCATCAAAAGCCTACCAACAAAGAAAAGTCCAGGTCCAGATGGGTTCTTAGCCGAGTTCTACAAAACCATTAAAGAAGAGCTCATTCCAATACTTCTCAAAGTATTCCATAAAATAGAAGAGGATGGAACCCTCCCAAACTCATTCTATGAAGCCAATATTACCCTGATACCTAAACCAGACAGAGACACATCGAGGAAAGAAAATTTCAGACCAATATCCTTAATGAACATCGACGCAAAAATTCTCAACAAAATTTTAGCAAATCGCATACAAAAACATATTAAAAAGATAGTGCACCATGATCAAGTGGGTTTCATCCCAGGGATGCAAGGTTGGTTCAACATCAGGAAATCAATAAATGTAATTCACCATATCAATAGACTTAAAGTCAAGAATCACATGATTATTTCAATAGATGCAGAGAAAGCATTTGATAAAATACAGCACCCCTTCATGCTCAAAACACTAGAAAAAATAGGGATAGTGGGAACATTCCTTAACATTGTAAAGGCCATCTATGCTAAGCCCATGGCTAATATCATTCTAAATGGTGAAAAACTGAAAGCGTTCCCCCTAAAAACTGGAACAAGGCAGTATGCCCTCTTTCACCACTTCTTTTCAATATCGTCCTTGAAACTCTAGCCAGAGCAATTAGACAGACCAAAGAAATTAAAGAGATACGAATAGGAAAAGAAGAACTCAAACTATCCCTATTTGCTGATGATATGATTGTATACTTAGAGGAACCAGGAAATTCCACCAGAAAACTTTTAGATCTCATTAATGAATTCAGTAAAGTAGCGGGATATAAGATCCATGCACATAAATCTAAGGCATTTTTATACATAAGCGATGAATCTTCAGAAAGAGAAATTAGGAAAACTACCCCATTCACAATAGCTTCGAAAACAATAAAATACTTGGGAATCAATCTCACAAAATAGGTGAAAAACCTCTACAATGAGAACTACAGAACACTAAAGAAAGAAATTAAAGAAAACCTTAGAAGATGGAAAGATCTCCCATGTTCTTGGATAGGAAGAATTAATATTGTCAAAATGGCCATACTACCAAAAGTGCTATACAGATTCAATGCAAGTCCAATTAAAATCCCAATGATGTACCTTACAGAAATAGAGCAAGAAATTATGAAATTCATCTGGAAGAATAAAAAACCCAGAATAGCTAAAGCAATCCTTGGCAGAAAGAGTGAAGCAGGGGGTATCGCAATACCAGATCTTCAACTCTACTACAAAGCAATAGTAACAAAAACGGCATGGTATTGGTACCAAAATAGAAAGGTGGATCAATGGTACAGAATAGAGGACACGGACACAAACCCAAATAAATACAATTTTCTCATACTAGACAAAGGGGCCAAAAATATGCAATGGAGAAAAGATAGCCTCTTCAACAAATGGTGCTGGGAGAATTGGAAATCCATATGCAACAGAATGAAACTAAACCCATATCTCTCACCATGCACAAAAATAAACTCAAAATGGATTAAGGATCTCGGAATCAGACCAGAGACCTTGCATCTTATAGAAGAAAAAGTAGGTACAGAGCTTCATCATGTCGGCTTAGGACCAGACTTCCTCAATAGGGCTCCCATAGCACAAGAAATAAAAGCAAGAATTAATAACTGGGATAGATTCAAACTAAAAAGCTTTCTCTCAGCAAAGGAAACTATCAGCAATGTGAAGGAAGAGCCTACGGAGTGGGAGAAAATCTTTTCCAATCATACTTCAGATAGAGCACTAATCTCCAGAATCTATAAAGAACTCAAAAAACTCTACACCAAGAATGCAAATAATCCAATCGACTAATGGGCTAAGGAAATGAATAGATACTTCACAGAAGAAGATCTACAAGCAATCAACAAACATATGGAAAAATGTTCAACATCTCTAGTAATAAGAGAAATGCAAATCAAAACCACCCTAAGATTCCATCTCACCCCAATCAGAATGGCGATTATCAAGAATACAAGCAACAACAGGTGTTGGTGAGGATGTGGGGAGAAAGGTACACTCATACATTGCTGGTGGTGCTGCAAACTAGTACAGCCACTCTGGAAAGCAGCGTGGAGACTCCTTAGAAAACTTGGAATGGAACCACCTTTTGACCCAGCTATCCCACTCCTTGGCCTATACCCAAAGGACTTAAAATCAGCATATTACAGAGATACAGCCACATCAATGTTCATAGCTGCTCAGTTCACAATAGCCAGATTGTGGAACCAACCTAGATGTCCTTCAAATGATGAATGGATAAAGAAACTGTGGTATATATATACAATGGAATATTACTCAGCCATAAAGAATGATAAAATTATGGCATTTGCAGGCAAATGGATGAAATTGGAGAATATCATGCTAAGTGAGATAAGCCAATCTCAAAAAACGAAAGGACAAATGATATCGCTAATAAGTGGATGATGACACATAATGGGAGGTGGGAAGGGTTAGTGTTAGGGTTAGAGTTAGGATTAGGGAGGGGGGCAAGAATGGAGGAAGGAAGGACTGTATAGAGGGAAAAGAGGAGTGGGAGGGGTGGAGGGAAGGGGAAAATATAACAGAATGAATCAAACAACATTACCCTATGTAAATTTATGATTACACAAATGATATGCCTTTACGCCATGTACAAACAGAGAAATGACATGTATCCCATTTGCTTACAATAAAAAAAAAAAAAGAAATGTAGAATGAGAATTAGGTTGAACATGGTATTTCTAATATTCTATCATTTTTTATTGATAAAAAACAATGGAAAAATTGGCAATTTGGTATAACTCAATGTAATATAAAACACTCTTACACAATTTGGTATAACTCAATGGCAATTTGGTATAACTCAATGTAATATAAAACACTCTTACACATAAAACCGAGATTCAATAATTATGAAGACACTGTCTCACTTGTGTATCTTTTTCTCTTTTCTCTCCTTTAATTGCTAAGTAATTATAAAGCAAATCCTGGACTATAACTCATGCTACCCTTACATACTTAGCATGTATCTCTGAAAAATAATGGCATTTTCTTATATAACTGTGGTGTCCTTGACACCTAATCAACAACAATTTTTTGGCATCATCTCATAAACAGTCCATATTTATATTCATCTGATTTTCTTTAAAAATATCTTATAAAGAGACAATGTAAAATTGTTAAATAAAAATTGCAGGAGACCATTGTTTTGGGATAACCTTCCCAAGAGAACAAGGTAAAAATCAGCATGGAGGCACTTGTGGGTTGTTCTACAACACCAAGCTGAAACCAAGTTGTTTAGCATAAGGATTTGTGATTAAAGACAAATTCCTCAAACAAGCCAGTTTCCACTGGAATAATAATGAAGTTCTTGTACCTTAATCTTTCTCACACACACACACACACAAAGGGTAACCTGAAATTAACCAACCAGTTATTTTTCCATTGTTCAGACTCCTATCCCTTCTCCCTCCTCACCTTTAATGCATTACCAGGAAAGTAACTTTGAAATAACCAATCTAATCTGCTTTTCCTTTCTTGATCCTGCTTTCTTGAGTCTGTGTATATAACCGAACTCTTCTCAGCTCACTGGAAAACTTAATCCATGAAATGAAGTGCTGCCAAATTCTAGAATCAAAATTAAAGCCATTCAGATCTTTAAACTAATTTTTTTGTAATTTTGTCATTTGACACTTGGGTAGAAAGTGTCCTGTTTATAAGTGAGGTCACACACATTGTATTTGGTGGTTAAGATTCATAAATCACTTCTCATCCACAGTAGTCCCTCCAAAGCACCCCTTCCTGCTTATTCCTACTGACTTCTAGAAGAAACTGACTCAGCTGTCCATCCTGTGGTCTGACCCAGAGATTGGTTTCATTTTCCATGATGACACTTCAAGAAGTACCTGAGAAATTGTACCTTTTTTGGTGACATTGCAGAATATGTACAATAATTTGTCAGTCTGTGATAAGTGATAACCTACAGCAGAAGTAGAAAATCCAAGGATTTTTGAAGAATAAATTGTCTTTAGAAATCTTGTGCTACAGCCAAGGGAACAGTCTTCTCCGGATCAAAAACATGCTAACGGAGAAAAGAAAATTGAAAAAGACAGTAAATATAGGATAGTCAAATCAGTGTTAGACACCTAGCTAGCTAATAGACCATAAGCATATGTAAAATATAAATAGCCATTTCTGATAACTCAACTAGAGTGCTTGCTTCCTTTGAATTTTCTGTGATGTAATCTCTCATCACGAGAATCATTCTATAACTTTATTCTTATCTTATATAAATCTGTATTGTGAAAGAAATGTGCAAGCTATCACAGTTAAAATGGAGTCTGATTTAACCCCAACAAAAAACAAGTAAATAAAGCTGGGAGTTTATGAAAGAAAGGTTCTTATGCAAGACTGCAATCAAAAAAACTGGCATGGTGGCACACACCTATAATCCCAGTCACCTGGGAGGCTGAAGCAGAAGGATCAGAAGTTCAAGGCCAGCTTGGGCAATTTAGCAAGACCCTGTCTCCAAATAAAAAGGACTGGGGATATAACTTAGTGGTAGAGTGTCCCTGGGTTAAATCCTCATATGGGAGATAGGAAAAAGATTTTATTCCGAGAATGTTCTCTCAAGTATATTGGACTGCTGTGCCAGGTATGGCATTTCTTCTATTTCTCATAGTTAATCAAATCTTACACAAGGTAATATCATCTGTGGACTCAAAGAGTCCACTAGGGATGATGACACATAATGGGGAGTGGGAGGGGTTAGTGTCAGGGTTAGAGTTAGGATTAGGGAGGGGGGCAAGAATGGAGGAAGGAAGGACTGTATAGAGGGAAAAGAGGGGTGGGAGGGGTGGGAGGGAAGGGAAAAAATAACAGAATGAATCAAGCAACATTACCCTATGTAAATTTATGATTACACAAATGGTATGCCTTTACGCCATGTACAAACAGAGAAACAACATGTATCCCATTTGTTTACAATAAAAAAAAAAAAAAGTCCACTAGGGCTTGCTGTGACTCACTTTAAGTTACCAAATTGTTAAGGGTAAGGAAGATTCAACTGTGAAAAAGAATATAGTGTATGCTTCTTTAAAATGGAGGGTGTAGCTCAGGTACAGTGTGTGCGTAGCATGCATGAAGCTCTAGGTGCAATCCCCACCAAAAAACAAAACAAAACAAAGTAGAATGTAAAATCCTGCTCTTGTCAATAAAATCTCACTTTGCATGATTGCTTCTAAAAAGGTATTCTCTGCCCATGTAATCTGTCATAGCCTTTCAGCTATTTTGTGTTATACTGGCATATTAGCAATTCTCTGCAGAGCATTTATTGTTTGGTTGGTTACTCATTTACTCATTGAGAAATTTAGAAAATAAACTAACTCCATCAGGAGGGACATGGTGTGTTAAATTCACTATTGTGGAGTTGGGCATGGTGGCTCACACTTGTAATCCAAGTGGCTGGGGAGGTTGAGGTAGGAGACCACAAGTTCAAAGCCAGCCACAGTAACTTAACTAGGTCCTAAGCAACTCAGCAAGACCCTGTCTCTAAATAAAACAGGTTGGGGATGTGGTTCCATGGCTAAGAGCTGCTGAGCTCAATCCCAGCTTAAAAAAAAATAAAAGAAATTCACTTCACCACTGTATTCTGCATCACACTATGCATTCAATTAAATAATGTTGAATGATTAAATTAACACATGGAATTACATTGAAAATCAATGACTTAAGTTAGCTATTTATGAGAAAATTCTTTTATGAAATATTACCTTTTTGTAAATAGTTGCCCATTACATTTATGTCTTTCTAGACTAAGACCAGGTTTCATGAATCTAGATATGCTTATACTTGTGACACTAGCTATTCTGGAAAAAAATTAAAAATATTGTGTGTGTGTGCATATGTGTGTGTGTGCAGACAAGTGCTATACCACTGAGCTACATCCCCAGTCCTTTTTAAATTTTATTTTTAGCTAGGCACAGTGGTGAATGCCTATAATCCAGCAACTCAGGAGACTGAGACAGGAGAATCACAAGCTGAAAGCTAGCCTTAGCAATTTAGGAAAACCCTTACTTAAAATAAAATATAAAAAGTGCTGAGGATGTGGCTCAGTGGTAAAGTGCCCCTGGGTTCAATTTCAGGTACCAAAAACCAAAACCAAAAAAAAAAAAACAAACAATAAAAAGAAATTTCTTTTAAGACAGGGTCTTGCTAACTTGCCAAGGTTGGCCTTGAATTTACACCCTCCTACCTCAGCCTCCAGAGAAGCTGGGATTACAGGCATGGACAAAGATGTTAATTGTATTAGGCTGTAGGGATAGCTTTAAGGAAAGGTATTACCAAAGAATAGGAACCATGTTGAACAATCATCAGTATCGGAGTCATTTAATTTTAGGACAAAAAGTTTTTCAGCAAATAAATGTCCATTTCTGTTCAGCACAGTTTCTTTGGTATTTAAATGAAGTATGAGCAAAATACTTTCTTGCAAGTAGAAAAATGAAAGATGTTTTAACTTCTTGAGATAAACCAGGGGGAGAAAAGGACTAAAATTATCAGGACAACTTCTATTCAATAAAGGTTTCTGTTCCTGAACAAGTTACTGACTTGCTGAACCTGATGTCTCTTTTCCATATTTTTTTCCTCTTCAAAATAGCTAAATAAATCAGTCTTCTGCCTCACTGATGTTATTTATCTATTTATTTAGTTTTATTTGTTCTAGTTAGTTATACATGAATCCCTGGCTCAAAGGTAATCTTAGAAGGTACTGTTAAGTCACACTGGTTGGTCACCTGTGGGTTCAGGCTATAGCTCATGGAAGATGAGATTTCCTTCCAGGTATGGTGCATCCTGCCCTTGAACCACCAGGTCCAGGACCCATCTTAGGGGGTTGCCACTCCATCTATCTGTTTTAATCTAGAAATTACAAAGCCAAAACCTTGCATCCCTCTCCCCTGATCTTCTACAGCACATCACCTCCATAATGTGATGTACCGCCTGCTTAACTGACCTGTCTCTTCATTTTCTTTTACTTTCCAAATCTTTCACTGTGTATTTGGAACAGCTGCACCATAATCAACATATTCAATTTTATTTTTGTTCTTAGAATCTTCCACCTCTTTGCTTTAACTCAAATTTCATGGTTTGCTGAAAATACCAAGTTTGTGTTCCTGGTGTTGCCTGTAGTTCTTGTAGGCTCCATGTCCCCCTTTTCTTTCTCAATCTCACATATTCACTAGTTATTTATAATGAGAATACCTAAAATCTACTCTGAACAATTTTTACTTTTATAGTACATTCATCTGAAGCATGGTTATCTACCTCTTTCCTGCTGTTTGGCCATTGAGACAATTTTCAAGTGGGCTTCACTAATGTTATCTCCTGACCTGCTGACAACTTCCTATCATTCATTAAGGATCTGTCTTTAGGCAACAGTTTTCTTCTGTGAAGAAAGAAACTGTAATTCTAGGTAATTCTAGTGCCTTCCAAGATGACCCACTTAATAACTGACAATCCCCAGTCTGTTACTCTGACCTCCATTCCACTTGGTCACTCTCTCCTACAGTCACTCTGCACCTTGTCACTACCCCAAATACCTCTCATTTAAAAATAATTAATTGAAGCATTTTGCTCCTTGACCATTTAGTCAGCTTTTTCACTGCTGTGACTAAAAGATGTGACCAGAACAATTCCAGGGAAGAAGTTTATTTTGGGGCTCACAGTTTCAGAGGTCTTAGTCCATAGACAACTGGCTCCATTTCTCAGGGCTGGAGTTGAGGCCCACTACTTGGTCCCTGAGTGGATTCAGGTTTGGAAGTTCTGAGAGAAAACGAACCTGAAGAATGTGATAAAAAGGGCTTGTAGATGCCGAGGTATTTGTCACCTGAGATGGGGTGAGGGAAAGAAAGCAGAGAGGAATTTCACCTTTTTGAACATTAAAATGAGTTTGATCAAAGAACTGAGAATGAAAGAAGGACGTAAGACTTAAGGGGGCAAATATACGACACTTGAAAAAAGAAAGAACGAAAATGGACTAGGAATAAAGGAAGAACCTCATGGATCACTTTGGTGTGGGTGATGGTGAGTTTTTGTGAAGAATCAAGTTGCATGTTTAGATTTTCTTTCGTATATTTGCATACATACATATATATATATTTCAGTGTTGGGGATTTAACCTAGGAGTTCTGTACCACTGAGTGATAACCCCAGACCTTTTAATTTTTCATTTTGAGACAGGGTCTCACTAAGTTGCCCAGGCTGACCTTGAACTTGCCATTCTTCTGCTTCAGCCACCAAAGTCCCTGGGATTCCAGCCACAACGCCCTGGCCACGTTTTCTTAAATTGTAAGAAGACTAGATGATAGAGGGGTAGCATTAGCATTGTTATTTAGGCCTGCAGGAAAGAACAATAATCTTTGTTGGAAGGAATGTAGTGTAGTGTAGCACAATGATTTTCCTCTGAGTTTGGGTAAGATTATGAAGTGATCTTGCTTGTTGTCATTTCGTCCTGGTCACAGAATGACTGTCTGAGGCTGGTGTTCTGTTGAGATGGTTCTGTTTCACCAGAAACACCATGGCAAGTGCCCAACAACAGTAAGGTTGCTCAGTTCCCTTGAGAACAAAGTGAAAGATGTTAGCAAGCTTCATAATCTGGAAATGCTTCTTAGGGGTCTATCTATGACTTCTGGTCCTAAGAATGAGGCAGGCAAAGCTACATTTACCTTTACCTCATAACCCTAGAACAGTGCAAGAGATATCTATTGTAGAAAAAGACAGTTAAGTGAGGCTTGTAGGTTCCCAAAGCCTTTTCCACCTCACATCCCTGTTATGGTTTAAATATTAGGTGTCCCTCCAAAAGTTCACATGTGAGACAATGCAAGAAGGTTTAGAGGTGAAATGACTGGATCATGAGCTCTTAATCCAATCAGTGAATTAATCCTGATAGGTATTAACTGAGGGGTAGCGGTAGGCAGATAGGATATGGCTTATGAGGTAGGTCATTGTTGGCTTGCCTTTGGGGTTAAGTATTTTTGTCCCTGGTGAGTGAAGTCTCTACTTCCTGGTGCCATGTCCCCAATTGTTTTCCTCTGCCACACACTTGGGCCATGATGGTCTGTCTCATTTCCAGCCCTGAAGAATGGATTTGGCCACCTATGAACTGAGACATCTGAAATAGTGAGCCCCCAAATAAACTTTTACTCTTCAATTCTTGTTAGATTTTTTTCTTCACAGTGGTTAAAAAGCTGACTAAAACAATCGCTAAAGAATTATTTTTAATTTTCAGTCTTATGTAGCTAATTTAAGTGAAGTAGCCTATGTGTGTAATTAGAATATTAGATAAATTAATCCTTTCCAGTCAGGTAATAATAGTGTGATGGGCTGACTGATCTGGCTCCATGAGAGTGTTATAGGCTAGACTCTAAGGGAAATGACTGAACAGACGCCATTTTGCTGGGAGACTCCATGTTATGTAGGATATAAGCTTCTCCAATGGGAACACCCCGCGTCTGTACCCATCAACAATTGCTTAGTTTATCCCATCGGAGCACCCCGCCTCCGTGCCCATCATTGGTTGCTTATCATGACATGTTTAGCAATACAAAATGACAATTTTTATGTAATGAAAAATTGCTCTCTTTTGATTCCTATTGCTCCTAAACGAGGTACCATGTGAAGGGTGATTGTGTGGATGTTAGTAACCATTCTTTAGTTTGTACCTAGGTAAGGGTCATTTTAACCCACTTCCCCCTCTGTTGGTGATCTCATGTTGTTACTTTGTAATTTTGAATTATAGCAATGGACATGTATGATTGATGAGATTTTTGGTATAAGAACCCCTACAACCCTATGGTTGGGGCTCTTCTTCCAATTGCCATTTTTGGGGGCATTGTGTGAGACAGTCAGCCGGCCGGCTTAATAAAGACTCTCAAATTTGGACTTCGTAGTGGTGATCGGTCTGTTCTCAAGTTGCACCCCATAACAATAGCTATATAAACATCATTTTAAGTATTTCAAAACCTTAATAGATTTCCCCATATAAAGGCTGGTCAGGGTAACTAAGGGTCTATTTGGTATCCGTTTGTCTATCCACATATATATTAGGCTAGATTTGTAGCAACTTAATCATTAGCCTTTGTTATCTGAACCAATGAGTTAGTTCGTCTTTATAGTCTTAGAACATTTTGTAAAAAGGGAAAATTAATTTTAACTTTATGAATCAGTTTGATAGGAAAAAGGCATTCAAAATATGGGTCCTATTTGTAAGCTATAATAATGAAAAGTGTCCTTGGTGAAAACTCTAGGTGTAGAGCTTCTGGCTAATAGTGTCAGAAAATGTCAACACACAGGTGAGCATCACAGGGTTAATACCTGGGACAATTGTTCTTCTAAGGAAGGTAGCAGGTTTCCTGTCATTATGACTGCTTCTGGATGTCCTGGTCCACGTTCATAATGGGGCTCTCAGCTCTCACAGGTCTCTCTCCCAGGCTTTGTGTAGGTTTGCAGCTCCTGGCGAGTTTCTAAGGGGACTGCCCCTTTGCTCCCTCAATTTGTCATAGTGAGCAGTGTCCTTTCAGCATTACTGCTGGTCCAAAGTCATTGCCACATGCTTCATGCCAGGTAGATCCGGAAAGCAGTGTCAGGAGTACAAGTCAACACCAGGTTTTCTAGGTCCTTAAAGAGGGGATAATGATGAAACTTTCGTGGGGAGTAGAGAGAGAGGAAAAGAGAATAATATGTTATTATCAACCTCCTGAACTATTCAGTATGATGTTTTATAATCAAATGGCAAACTTTCAGGGTTTTGCATCAGGAATGGAGTTGGGATGATATGGGATGTCCATTAGTTAAAAAGCATTTATTGGATGAAGTGTTTACTATGTTCCTGGCAGCCTTATACACTCTGTTGATGCTGTGATTAAAATAAACGAACAAGCAAACAAGCCCTCCCTGCCCACTGGGACTTGAAGTCTTGTGGGGGAGATTTGGAGTAAGTATGAACCAACTCATGGGTAATATAAGGGAGTGGTAGATATTGTAAAGAAAGATTTAAAAAAAAAGTCTAGTCGCTAGTTGGAACTCATTTTTTTTTTTTAATTTCTTTTATGTACTTGGTACCCTCAACCAGGTAGGGATGTTGAGTGAATGATATATTATTAAAATTGTGTTTATACGAAGATGATATGTTCTCTCTCATATTCTCTCTCCTCCTTGTTTGTATAGTTTCCCCCTACTAATTGATAAACAGAAATATGCTTTAGACATATCAGGAGTTGTATGAGGAATCATGGTATAGGGTGAATGGATCAATCCTTTCCTAGATCAGAGCTATCCTTTTACCTCTATTTCTTGGGTGTTTAATGTTCTGTATTTATTTGTTTAAAATATGTATTCCCCACTAGACTGTTAGCTCTTTATGAGGAGACCATAACTTTTTTCTTCTTAGTCCTTTTGCAGAGTACCATGTAATACTCTTGAATGATTGAATTCCTAAGCCTAACTTATTCCTAGTTCTTTTTCAAGGCGGAGGGGGGGGGGCAGTGGTTCTGTAATCCTATCACACTTCCTAGGGGGACAATAATTTTGGAGTTAGGCTGAGAAAAAGATCTCTGTAATTAAAATTGGAAGAGTGTGCCTGTTTTCTATGCCTTCCTGTCAAGGATGTCCCAGTGGTGGGGAGGGAGAGAACTTGACAGGCACAGTGTTTTACATTCTTAATTTGGGACTATGTTTTTTTTCCTCTTTCTATAAAAGCCTGACACATGTCACTGGCATATTTCAGTGCCCATTGGAACTTAAGCAATGTGAGACACATGCCTTTGTCAGGGTTAACTCTAGAAAGAGGGTCTTGAGCCACCTTCTTCACAGTGAGTATAAGGGACAGTGTAAAAGTGACTAGGGTAATATAATCTAAGGAGTCTACTGGATTGTTATCTGTTCTGATAATCTCTTTCTCAAAGAGTGATTTTTAATATAGAAATCTTACACGTTTTCTTAGATTTATATCTAAGTATTTCATCTTTTTCTACCTAATGTAAATGACAATATTTTCAAAATCTAGGTCTCTAGATGTCTACTGATTATAGGTAGAAATAGTCGAAGACTGATTTTTGTGTGTTGACCTTGTGTCTTTGGACTCATGAAGTTCACTTATTAGTTCTAAGAGTAGTTTTATTTATTCCCTGGGAATTTTTATACAGATAATTATGTTTTCTGCAAATAAGGAAGGTTTTATTTTCTCTTTTCTGTTTCATATGCCTTTTTGTCCTTTTCCTGCCATATTGTATGAAGATTTGTAGTGTAAATTTAAATAAGAGTGATGAAAGTGGACCTCCTTGTGCTCCTGGATCTGAGGGGCAAACGTTCAGTCTCTCATCAAATATGATGTTAGCTGTGGGTTTTTTGTAGATGCCTTTTTTTTCATCTTAAAGGAGCGTACTACATGTTGAATTTCTTATCATGAATGGATGTCATATTTTCTCATGCTTTTTGTGTAGTTATTTATATAATTGTGTGATTTTTAAAATTTTTTCTTATTTAGGCTTTTGTGTGCTGAATTATATTGAGTTTTGAATGAGCCTTGCATTTGGGACAAATGCCACTTAAAAAAGATTAGTAATACAGAATAATTGGGTTCATTTTGACAAAATCACGTATGCATGGAATTGGATGTACTCTATTTCTATCCCCATTCCCCTTCCCTTCCTTTCCCCTCCTCTAACCCCCATTCTCCTTCCTCTACTCCCCTAATTATTTATTTATTTTTGTATATATGATTTGTGCTTTCTACATATACCTACAGGTGGAATCCACTGTGGTATATTTATATATGCATATAGTATGATTTGGCTAAATTCATTTTGTGAGATAAATCCCGTTCGATTGAGCTCTGTTATATTTGTATGCTACTGGATTTGATTTGCCATCAATTTTGTTGAGAAGTTTTACCTCTATAATCATGAGGGATTTTGGTCTGTAGAATTTTTGGTCTGATTTTGGTATTAGGATAATGCTGTCCTCTTAAAATGAACTCAGAAATGTTCCTTCCTCCTGTACTTTCTTAAAAAAAGTTGTCTAGAACCTTTTTCTTTAAATGTTTAGTAAAACTGAATAGTTAGGAGAAGCCATCGGAATCTGGAAAATTGTTTTCCAGATTATTTTTTAACACTATAAATCCAATTTCTCAGAAGTTATAGGGTAATTTAGGTTAAGTGTTTTATGTGGGTTGGTCTTAATACTAGATGCTTGTTGAAGAATTGGTCCATTTATCTGAATTGTAAAAATTATGCACATAGAATCATCAGAATGTCATTTTTAATTTGCATATTTGTACATCCAAGATTAAAAGGATTTTTTTTTTCTTTTAGTACTGGGGATTGAAAACAGGGTGCTTTATTTTATTTATTTTTTTTGGTGGAAGAATATTTAATGGCATACAGGAATGTTTCAAATATAAGAATTTGAAAAACCCTCTCCCAAGCCACATATACACTGTGGTCACACTTGTTTTAAATGCAAATACACTTAATACAAGTCAAAGGAAATGTACCAGAAATGTAAAAAGTGATTATCTCTGGTTAGTGGAATTAAAGGTGATTTTTATGATATTATTCATGCTTCTTTATGTCTTTTTAAATAGTCTACAAGAGGGTTATTGTTCTAGTCAGGAAAAAAAGTGGATTTTTTCCCAAAAAAATTATGAAAATTAAAACTGTGTGTTTATTCATCTGTCTTGCTTATAGCAAGTATCTTTCCTTGACAACAGTTTCACACATCCGTGAGTAGAAACAGTCTCCTGAAAACAGTTACCGTATTTGATTTCCAATGTATTTTTTATTTTTCCATTAAATATTTTGAGTTTTTCTGGGTCACAGACCTCTTTACTCAGGGTGCTTTATTTTGAGACTGGTTCTAAATTGCTGAGACTGGCCTTGAACTTGCATCCTCTTGCCTTATTCTTCCAAATTACTGGGATTACAGGCATGCAACATGCCCAGCAGGTTTTCTTAAATCTTTATGTGTGTTTTAATTTTTTTTTTGGTAAATATTCTTTCTTTGATTTAGTTAATTCTCAAGCCTGGACATTTGTGAGACAGATTCTACAGATGGATTTTCTGTTCCCTTGTCAGGATCTCAGTGTTTTATGTTTCCTCCCTCTAGATCCTCCTAGATCAGGGGACTTATATTTTCTTCCACTAATACAGAGAAAGTAATGTAGCAACTTATCACTTAAATGAGAATTTAAATAACTTAAATGAGAATTTTCTTAACTATAAATATTTTGACACAGGAACACCATAATATCAAGAAATGGAGTCTCAGCTTGGGGCAGTGCCAGCAGACTTCCAAGAGTATAACTTGGCATTGTCATACTCTTGTGCTTATTATACCCAACCCTGGGTATAATAAGCACAAGAGTGAGTCTCTCAGGGTTCTGTGTCAGAAAGTTAAGGAGAGAGCCTGGCACAGTGGCACATGCCTGTAATCCCAGCTAAACAAGAGACTGAAGCAGGAGGATTACAAATTCAAGGCCAGCCTCAGTAATTTGGTGAGACCATCTCAAAATAAAAAATAAAAGGGCTGGGAACCTAGCTCATATAGCTCATAGGTGAAGGGCCCCATGGTTCAATCCCGGTGCTAGGGAGTTAAAAAAAAAAAAAAAAAAAAGGGTTTGAGGGAGGGAATGGGATGCTTAAGAAACCAGGGAATCTCTATGTTTGGTAAATTGATTGTAATGCACAGCAGCACACTGGTGAGAGCAACATACCTCCCTAAGGAGACAGCTGTACTTTATTCCTGGTGATACTATAAAAAAAGCATGACACCAGGAATCAGATGATTTGGAATTGGTCTTGACTTTGATTCTATAAAGCTGAGGAGGAAGTGACTTAATTTTGTCAAGTTTCAACTTTTTTACTTTACATGGTTAATAAAGCAACTGTTACTGAGTTTTGAAGGCAGTCATTCTTTTACCATGAAGTTTTTTCCACTAATAAAAATATATTATTTATTCCTGTATATCAGTGCAGCTTGGAAAAGAATACATAAACAATACATACATCATAAATATTCCATCTAATATATTATAAATATTACCTGGATCCATATGAAGAGATTTTGTCGATCCATGCTCAACAGTGAAAAGAAGAATTTGCCAACTAATGGAGGGGAAGGGCCTCAAGGCAATGAAAGGCCCCAATAAATTAGAAAAAGCAGTTTTTAAATGTGGATTTAATGGTATTAGCTACTTCCCTGCTTTTCTACACATGTAATATTTTGAAACACCCCATAATTTTTTCTAGATACTAACATATGCTACTTAATCCATGTGATTCTTAGAAACCAAAATACCATAAAGCAGGTAAGTAGAATTTTGACCAATGTTTCTGTAAAATAGAAGTCTGTAAACTATGGCTTGTGGGTGTCACCTGTTTTGAAAAGTAAGTTATATGGGAAAACAGCTGGCCATTCATGCATGTATTATCTGTTTTTGCATTTGCAGTATAGGCAGGGTTGAGAAGCTGAAACAGACTATGACTTGATTTGTTTTTTTTTTTTGCAGAAAAGTTACCCAGCCATTGCCATGAAGACTAAAACCTTACAATTGATGAAAAATTGAGAAAAATAAATAGAAGATGAATGAAACCCATTTTATTTCCAGATCAAAAATAATTCTTGATCATTTTAGGAAACTTCGATTGCTTTTAATGATTGGGGAAAAGTACGCATATGCTAAATAACAAGAGCAATATTTTATTGGTTAAAAAAAGACAAGAGCATTTCATTTTTTCTTTGGGGAAAATCAATGGAATTTCAAAGATCACTTAAGAATTAGGAAAAGACTAGCTTAAGTTTTAGGATTATAAACAAATCATTGTTAGTTTTGTATTCTAACACATTGTTCTTCATCATTTAAAGACTGATGTAGAGCAAATCCTACATTGCTCTAAGTACATAGTACATCATTGTTATAATGTTACAATGTTACTGATAATGTAATCCATTTTCAACTGTCTAAAGTTCTAAAGTATTATAATCTGGATGAATTGGGGTCAGAAGGGAAAGTTTTCTTGTTTAGCACATTTGTTTATAGTTCAACTCCTTCTCATAATAATGGTTTCTTTTACTTTCTTGTAGAGATTATAAAGGATATTCTGGATTTCTATGTACGGTAGCTTGTTTTATCCTGGACTACATCAGTGAGGATCATCTATTGCCAAGTTGCCAGAAATTCCATTATTGATCATCATTTGGTCATCCTTGATATAGTATACTTTGTCTTCAGTAATAAACTAAGACGATTTTCCCTCATATTGGATCCATTATACACTTGGATAACTTGGTTCCCAGCTGTGTGCCAAGACTTTTACTTAAGACTCTTCTCAATGTCCATTTGTCTTATAGTGGGCAACTTGAACAAACTTTTATTTCTTTTTCTTTTCTTTTTTTTTTTTTTTTTTTTGATGGGGACACTAGAGAGTGAAACCAGGGGTGTTTAACCACTAAGCAACATCTCCAGCCCTTTTTAATATTTTATTTAGAGAGAGGGTCTCACTGAGTTGCTTAGGGTCTCGTTAAGTTTCCTAGGCTGGCTTTGAACATGGAATTATCCTGCCTTAGCCTCCTGAGTCACTGGGATTAGAGGCGCATTAAACACATTTAAACACATTTTTCTAGTGCTGCCAGTGATACTTCCTGTATTGATTCAGAGGTAAAATGAATCCTTGTTATACAATTTAAAACCTTTTGTGGAAGAGAAACAATGATTTCAATTATTATACTGTTTGTTTTTGAAAACTTAAACACTATAAAACATAATTATTATTGAAAGAAGTGACACTTGTTCCAGGATCTAAAATCACTTCAGCTATCCTTTGCATAATGGTGACAGGAAACCTCTCATCTTTAGGACTTTAGCTTATGACACATTTTTTCTTGGGTTTTTTCATACTCTTCTGGAGCTCCTGTATCTCTTTATGAAGTCGTTTGCTCTCTTCTTGGAATCCTTCCTTTAGTAACCGTGCTTGTTCCTAAAAAAGACAAAAGCAAACTGAATAAACCATAGCATTAAGAAAATACCTTATTCTATCTAGTTTTCACATTCATTGATTTTTCTTTTTGATTTTTTTTTTTTAGTATTGAATTTTCTTTACCCTTAATTTTCTTTGGCATTCGAACTCTCGATATTGCTTCTCCTAGGTGTTCGTTAGCTAAGAAATAGTTTCAGCAATACCTCCTGATAAGGCAATGAGCCTAAATTCCCAGTCTTGATCTTTTGTCATTAATTGTATAAAACCTTTGTGGAAAATCTTAGTCATACTTGGCTTCAACTCTTATACATCTACCTACCCACTTATTCTTATGTGCATATACATAACACAGAAAAAAAGTGTTCTCAAAATCTGATAAAGTATCTGAAACTTAAATTAGGAGATTTGATCTAAGCCTCCACAACTTAGTAGCACGGTGGCGTAAGATAGGTAAGACTCTTAGACAGACCTTACTGAACTGCTGTGGTAATTTCCAACCCAATACAAACTGGGAGAAGGGCATAGAAACCAGGTAAGACCATCAGTCTGTCACAGAGATGTAAGGAATAAGGAGTCCTGCTGTTCATAGAAGTTCTTTTAGAGCTCAAGTGATAACAGTTATGACAGAAACACAAAACAAAACAAATCCATTGTGGGTTTCTCTGTTAGTGAAGACAGCTCAGATATTTTATATTTTCTATTTTTATAATAGCTTATAACAGTTATTTAACATTTTATGAAACTGTTTTTCTCCTAAGAAATAAGGATACTATTCTTACTTTAGATAGTATTAAGCAATAGATAAAATATTTTTATGATGTTTAGTAGATAACAGCTACCATTAATTGAAGGATATACTGATAAAGAACTAGAAATAATACAACCGCAGATAAAAAACTTAAAAACCAGAGATGGGCGATGAACACATCAGGCAGGTACACAGAAATTGAAAAGTAGGAGTGAGCAGGCAAGGTCACTTTTTAGGCTTCATGTTCTAATTGCCACAATAAGTTGTGATCAGGGAGAATGGAGAGAAAACAGAAACCTCGAGGTGGTGCAACTGAATACCTGAAGTTTAATAGCAATGATCTTCTCTTGTTCTTGCTGCATCTGGGCCCTGTCCTGCTCCATCTTCTCAGTCAACTGTTTCACGTGTTCCTGATAACTCCTCTCTTTCTGTTCCATCAGCTGCTCATTCTTCTTTTGCATTTCTTCCAACATTTTTGCTGCAGCCTCTGCAGATTCAGCTTTCACACGCTCCACTGAAGAGGAAAAGGGAGAAGAGAAAGGTGAATGGGGTTACTGCTGCCTGGCCTCCTTCCTCTCCACTTACTTGCTACTGTTGCCACTGCATAGGCTCTACCCAGTGTGACTTGGAAAAGAAGGCACATCTTTGCTCTTCTTGCTCTTGTTTGGAGATCGCTGGTTTCTTAGGTTTCAAAGGCTATGCAAGCTTTTCAGCCTTCTAGTCTCTTGACTTGCTGCTCACCTTCGATCTCCTTTTCCTTTTCGGTGAGAGTCTGATCTGTTTGTAGAATTGCATCAGTCACATCCTCCTTGGACTTCAAGTATGTCTGCAGAATCTCTTCAGCCTTGGAGTCCAGAGAACAGAGTTAGCAGTTGGAAATGTATTTGTTCCTGTCTGATTCCCCAGCACCTTTGCCGCTAGGAATTGCTCCTCTTGGCCCTAGCATGCCTGGTGACCAAGATTCCCTGTCCAGGAATAGGCATTTGCTCCAGGCTGTTTGGTCAAGCACCCACTAATCCATAGCTTTTAAGGGGTCCCTTACTAAAGAAAAGAGACTCAGTCCTTTTAGACTGAGGAGTTAGTTTGGAGTTA